>NW_027286985.1:45060211-45330211 GCF_022747635.1 Hetaerina americana
AAGAATTCTCAATTGTTTAAATTGGTTCCTGCAGCTGTCTTGTCTTTTTGCCCTGCAGATGATCCTAATTACATAATTACAATCATGCCTAATAATGGCTTAACAGGAAACACAAGTTGTCTTTTAAAAAATAACCGGTGGATCCTTACAATTAGCCATTTTAAATTCTCTGACGATTTCCTCTATTCATCAAGTAATGTGTGCCATTGGGAATTTTTAGAATTAGTGTGCCATTTGGCAAAGGGTTTTATTGAAATTTGAAAGTCCATAATCCATACTCAATGAACTCCATTTTTTTATCCTTAATCATTCCTCTGCTGTGTTATGCAAGTTCTGTTAAATCCAGATTCAATTATATGTATGGATATTCCTAAACTACAGGTTGGACCCAAGATATTTGTCCATAATGGATATGTTTTCGCAGGAAACCTACAGGTCCCATTATTGAATTTATTACTCTGTGTATATTCAATAAGTTTAATGCAAGTTTCAGCATTACACATGTGTAAGGATATATGGACAGTATCTTATAAATTCTTATACATTTTATGTGGTAAATGCACACCTTGTTTTCACTCAGGGACATACCAGATCAGACAATCTTTGATGGCATGATGGTTCACTTTCTGTTGTAATATCTACAGTAAAACAATAAATTTATTTTTTGAAAGTAGTCGATGAAAAATATGTAAAATCAAGGTTTATTTAAAATGCAGGGTGCGGCAACGTAACTTCCTTTTTTAAATGCAAAACGCTTACATAAAACGAAGTTATGTTGCCGCACACTTTATCAAATGGAGTTATAAATATATAAAAAGTATATTTTCATGTTTTATATGAGGGCTGTCAACAAAGTAACTTACATTATGGCCTATTGTGGTGGTGGGTAGGACTAGAGCCACCATCTTGTCGTCTAAACGTCTGTACACTCAGTATGCATCCTGCTGTGGTAGTGTAAAGACTGTGGCTCTTTTACTTTGTTCACTGGCAGACTGTTAAAATGTGTGTGCAATGGAAAATCCCATGAGTTGTGAAATGCAATGTGATTAGGTTTTTACTGGCAAAAACCAACGACCCAATCGAAACTTAAGTTACTTTTTGGTCAGCCTTCGTCTATGAAACGTTTCTCAGTATTATAAAAAATAAACTATTCAAAACAACAATTTCATTTAAAATAAGGTGCAATGAAAGTACAAAAATAGGGCCAAAATATACATTACAATGAAAAGTACAATACTGTAAAATACTGAGGTGTTACAATCACTAAAGACAACTTGGGGCACCCACATAAGTAAAATTTGTGGGCAAGCATATAAAAAATTGGGATTTATTGTTGGCACAAGTGACTCCAAGGCCAAGGAGCATTGTTAACACACTTTAGAATATGCATGTAATGCATGGGATCCGACTGAGAAAGGCCTCATCTGGGAAATTGATAAGGTTCAATGCCGGGCAGCCCATTTCGTTATAACCTGTTATGATAAAATGAAAAGCATCACTTAAATGCTTCAGGAGTTGAGGTGGGAATTATTAGAAAAAGATGATTCAATGCTAAGTTGAACTTACTAAATAAATTCAGATCTACATGTTTCAGCACCGAGGTCTCGAAAATTATTTGCATTCCAACATACATTGGTCGCTTGGATAATGTATGTAAAATTCTAGAAATAGATGCCTCAACTAGCAGATTCAAGGACTCCTTCTTCCCACGAATAATACGGGATAGCAACTGTAGGATTATAGATAGCAAATTTTCCACTTGCAATTCACAGTGTTAGGGGAATAATTAGTTCTACTCAAATTCATGCACTTTCATTAACCTCGTGTGTTTTGTTGTCCCAACCCTTCCTGCATGTGAATGCTCTTAAAGAATGTACTGCTCATTATAGTATTGCTTACTCTGATTTGTTTGTTTTTAAGTTTCCCCTTCCATCCCTTGTCTCTTGTTGGAGGACCCTCCCACTGCCTCCAGCCTTGTGTCACATCCCTACCTGTATCCTTGGGGGCGGAGACCATTGTATGTTGCATGTCCATGTGTTTGTGGAATTTCGCTTCCTTACTTTTCATATTCTAGTTTGCATGTTAATAGATAAATTTTTACTACATTCTAAGGTTAATAGTATAAGTATTTGCATGCATGTATGTTAAAAAGGTTTTGGCATGAATGTATATACCATTATGGGTGTAGGTTAGGATAAATATGTTGACTTTGTATGTGGTTTTATTGGTATTTATATGGTTTTAGGGGTGGCAACCTAACACCCCCCACCACATGTCCTTGCAGCAGCATGTGGGGTATTATGTTGAAGAAAAAAAATAAAAAAATCAGAAATATGACTACTCATTTAGAAATACATAATTCCTACAAGGATAAGGTTCCATAAGGTTTCCTCTATTTGCACTTATCTACTTCATTTAGAAATGTACAGTTTCTGCTTGGTTTACAATTTTTTAATCCCCTATGATTTAAAACAAATTTAATCAATATTAAAAGGCCACTTAACGGTTGAAGCATTATGCAAGAATGTTAAGTGATTTAAAAAAAGCACAAATGGTGGAAACATAATACATAATGTTTTGTGCATTTCAAATTCAGTTGTTCCAATAGAAAAGTAGTACATTTTATCACTATTGAAAATAGGTTATAATGCATAGGAAAACCATTACATTAGTTAAAAATAATTTTAATGAACATAATATTAATATAAAAATTGTAATTGCTGTTGAAACATGGGAAAACTATGATATGAATAGGCTCATCTTCATTAGATAATGAGATATTATGTAAATTCAGATACCAGTATGTAAATGAGATTTTGATTGTATTGATATAAATAGAGAGTTGCCCAACCCATAAAACATTACATCAACTTGAGGATTATTTGAATTATGAGCATGAAAGTTGACACCTTTTGCGCTAAAGTTATAAAGAGTCAAATACATACTGTTGGTCTTATATCTTCTATTTGGAAACACAAAGGGATATTTTAGGAATGATTCCTTGTATAGAGGCCACCATTGTATTGGCAGCTGATTCCCAAAATAAAAGGATATCAAGGTCATAATAGATCTTATGGTACTTCACAATTACCTGCTGAAGTTCGAGTTTAAAAATAAAGATCAGCCAAGAAAACTTATATACCTGAGAATCAGGATGATTTTGAATAGTGCATTAATGATTTTCCATTTTCCTTGTACAATACTGGATTAACAAAAAGTTATCCACTGCTTAACCTAGTGGTAACCCTGGCTAATATGACTGTTATTTCATACATACAGGAATGTTTAATTAGTGCAATGTAAAGTAAGACTATGATTTACTTTCAGAAACATTCCACGAAGCATAGCTATTGGAGTCCCTTTGGTGACATTAGTTTACTGCTTGATGAACCTTGCATACATGACTGTTCTCAGCATTCCGGAAATGATCACTGCCCCTGCCGTAGCTGTGGTAAGCATTAACCATTGGACTTTCAAGGATAATTACTCTTCATAAATGTAATTCCCTACATTCTGCCTTAGTTAAGTCATGTGATCAGGATTATTTTTGAACTTTGCAGTTCAATTATTGAGAGGAGATTTAATGTAATTCTGTTATGCTATAGGTAGGCTCAATTTAACTTTCTAAATTGGATTAAGTTGAAGTCTTTGTTTCCAACAAATATAATTTCAATTCAAGAATAATCCTATTCACCCAGAGTTTATGGAGTTAAAAGAAATAGTACTGTAACTTCCCCACCTGTGCATTGACTGAGATGGGTTGCGACATAGTATAACTCATTTGCTACAATTCTCATAAAAGGAATATGGGGAAGAGAAAATCAATGTTAAGGACTGCGTCACCAGAGGAAACCTTTCTCCTAGTCAATGCAGCAGAAGCCCGGGCCATTGTAAAACTGTTCCTACCCAATATATGTGTGCCTTCCCAGGAGAGGAGCAGAAGGGATGCACATTTGATATATTACCTACCATTTGTAGATTGTAATTCCTGGACTGGTAATTACATAGTTAGTTATTCTTTTGGATAGTGTGGATATTGAAACCATTCCTGAAGAAAGTGCAATTGAAAATTGGCTGAGTCTTGAGCCAATCCTAATTGCACCATTTTGCCTCTCTCTAAAGACTGCTGAGTATTTTGAGGGATTTTAACACACCCTCCCAGGCTGTTACTCTCTAGCTAACATTTATTGTTAAGCACCTCTAAATTGTCATTTTAGGCTCAGTGCTACTAATGTATACATCATGAAGGCTCTCTCTAGAACTACAGTGGTCTGACTAGAACTACCTGTAGTCTGAAACAATCGGCATCAACTGAGCATACATGTACAAGAGTTATTTTTAATCTACAGAATACCATGAAAGGGCATGTAGCTTGGGATTTTTGCACATGCATGAACACGCATGTGCTTAGACAAACACATATCTTTCTACATAATACAAAAATGGCCATGTTCCAGTTTGTTTCAAATTTTACTTTTTGAATTGAGGAAGTAAAAGTGATTACATCTGATTTTATTATGATTACATTTCATGCAAGGGAAAGTCAAATACTTGCATCTGACACTGGTGGTGTTTATCTCCCACATTTAATCCTGGTGGTCCAATCTTTCAATGTAATGTGGAAAGTCACAGGTTAACTTTCGTGTTCTGTACCTCTATAGTATTCTTATTGTACTTCTATAATATTCTGTACCTCTATAATATTCTTATTATATTGTTAAGTCTTGATTGCTCTCTTTGTGATTATAGTACCACGTAGGCTAATCAACCTAGTTAATACAATATGTATAAAATGCAATAGTGCATCCAACATGAAGATGATATTTTATGATCAAAATAGTCCTTCCATCTCTCATTTTAGTCCTTGAGTTGTTTTATGAGAAGTGTTTATTTTGGGCTGCCATGTTGTTTCAAACCATGTAACTACTCATTTCAACAGGTATTTGGAGAAAAGCTTTTAGGAGTGATGACATTCATCATTCCCCTGGGAGTAGCCCTTTCAACTTTTGGCTGTGCACTAAGCATTCAATTTAGTGTTACAAGACTATGCTTTGTAGCAGGTAGGGAGGGGCATATGCTGCAAGCATTGTCCTATGTACATGTGCGGCGCTTTACCCCAGCTCCTGCAGTGATTCTGCAAGGATTAATAACGGCTTTGTTCATCGTTGGAGGCAACATTGTGGAACTCATTGATTTTGCAAGTTTTCTGGTTTGGATATTTTATGGTGGTGCCATGGTAGCTCTGTTGGTACTCAGGAAGACAAAGCCAGACGTGCATAGACCATACAAGGTAAGCATTGTATACAACTCTGGTAGGTATTATATTTCCAAAGTCAAAGTTGATAATAATTTTCAGGAATACATGGTATTCATTATGGAAAAATGGGCATAATAAGGTGTTACAAGTGTGATTGTTAAAAGAATACCTAGCTCTTACTATATTCAAATGCAGATTTCATGAAAAAATTCAGTTTAAAAGTTATCATTCATAAACGTTTGCTGAAATCATTACAATGAAAAAATTATGTTACATAATTTGGTACAAAAAAGAAAAAAAATAATTAGTTATTATTTACATTTATAGCCATTGAAGAAAAAAGCCACTCAGAGGTGGCACTTCGGAGATAATTTGTGTCGCTCATAGTGATATTGGCACTCAAAGGGGTAAAACACACATACCAAGAGATTGATAAGAGCAAAATGGACTGAGGTAGCAATGAAAGCTGAGGTGCTAATTGGCAGTAATGCCAGCAGATTATCGGGGTTTAGTCTATCAGTCTTTCCAAAGATTGCAGTCATTACTGATGGAATAATGGACTCACTGTGAGAGGTATGAGATGAAGTTAAATCATAATAAAATGAAGGCAATGAGATTCTCATCCATTAGGAAGGTCAAGCTAAACATCACATGGTCAGAGCACATATAAGAGCTGGTAGAACATATAACAATATGAGCAGCAGTTAAAAAAAAAGTAGAGATATTAAGGAGAAAAATTATTAAGAGGTAGGAAAGCAACATTAGCAGGAAGGATGGCATTAAAGCCTAGAAATAAAGTTAAAAATTTAAAGGTGTATTGGTGAAGACCTAAATATGGAGCATTGCATTGCTGACAAAAAATCTGGTGTTTGAACAAAGAGTATGACCATTGATTGCTTTTGAAATTTGGGTATTGAGAAAAGATATTTTGATAGAGAGGCATTGGCACATTGCTAGAGAACAGAGAATGATGGAAGGTGAAATTCAAAGGAGCTGGGAAAGTAGTTGGAAGAAATAATGAAAAGTATTAGGAATCTGGCAGCTATATTATGAAAGAGAATAATCGGTAGAAGAGGGAGGGGGAGAGAAAGACTAGACAGTAGTACTAGTATTTAGGGGAGGCGACTGACTGCTGAGGTCATTTGCGCCATAGGAGATGGGCAGGAAAGGATGAAGAGTGGAGAGAAACCCAGCTTTGGCATTAGCCTACTCTTAACGAAAGGCACCAAGGGGTCCGCAGCTTAACATCCCATCCGGCGGACGGCGTACTCACTCAAAGTGCCCTCCACAAAGCATCTTATGTAGGGATCGAGATACCTCTGAAAAATATTCAACACCGGCGGGATTTGAACCCAAGCCCTCTGGGTGGGAAGCTGGTACGATAGCCACCGCACCAATCCCAATCCCCAGAAAGACTAGACATTTTCCATGGTGTGAATGGGATAGAAAGAATGGAAAATTGTTTGTGCAAGACAAGTGTTCAAATTTCACAGAGAAATCGCTCAATAGTTTTCAGGGACCATTCAAAACCTATGGGTGCACCTACCATAACTGGATGCATCAACATGCATATAGAATTAAATTTGGTCAAAGAATAGAAGTAGGAGCTGTACACTCAGGAATTCTCCATATTTGTGCTCATAATAAAAATTTAAGTTAATGCAGGAAGGAGTACATTTGTCACAGAGTACAGAAGTTGCATTCTGAGAATTCAGCTCTGACCCAAAATGAGGTTACTCCTTTTGCCTATTATCAAACATAAATGCATTTATGTGTTCACTACAATGCATTTTTTCTTATGCTAAACCTGTTTCTGATATCTATTGCAGTTTCTTGAATAATCTATTTCCAGGTTCCCATAGTGATACCAATATTTATACTGCTAGTGGCTTTGTATCTGGCTATAATACCAATCATCACAGACCCCTCAGCCAAGTATTTATTTGCAGTGTTTTTAATAGCAATTGGGGTTGCAGTGTATGTACTTTTTGTACAAAAAAGGAGAAGATTACCTTGTTTAGGTAAGTTTGATGTTCATATTACTTATTGGTAAACCTTACTACATCTACATCTACATAATACCCCGCAAGCCGCCGCAAGGGCGTGTGGCGGGGGGATATTCCATATACTATATGCAATATTATATTTCAACAGGCTCCCTTTACAAAAATTTCACCTTACTAAGCTGCTCTGATATGAAGGGTCTGTCCCAAAAATAAGTGGAATACATAATTCAAGGAAAAAAGTGTACTGCAGATCAAAGCACAAATTACCAAAATTCTTCAAAATAGCACCCTGAAGTACAGATACATCGATTGCAGTGCCTCTGCTAGTCATAAAATACTTCCTTGAAGGTGTTGATGTAGTAGTAGTGTTGGGGGTTTTTTAGAGTGCATCGGCAGCTACGGTTATTTTGCACCACTGTCAAGACGATTAGAACCTCAGTTCAATTTTATTAATACTTAGATAAAAACTAAATAAATACACAAATAAATAAGTTAATGAATAAATAGATAATGTTTTAAAACAAAAGGCATTATAAATTATGAGACCCAAACTAAAGTTGCCTCATTAAGCCAGTTTCCCTTAAAAATGTTAAAACTCGATTTATACAGTCGGAGTCATCCCCTAAAATATTGCTTGAATCTCCACAAATATATTAAACCTTTCTCTGGTCCTTTGGTATTTGCTGCATTGAGTCAGGATATGTTTTATCATCAGGGGCAGGTCGCACTCATTGCAGCGAGGCTGTTCTTTTACCTCTGTGAAAAGGTATGAGTGAGTGAGGGCAGAGTGCCCTATCCTCAGGCGCGTAATTGTGACCTCTTCCCTCCGAATATTCTAGATAGAAGAGGACCATGTCGAAATGACCAATTTTATGACCCTAAGTTTGTTGTTTTGCAAGGACCGCCAAGCTTCCTTCCACTGATTTACGACCAAATTCCGCAAGGCGGCCTTTACGTTCTCCACAGGTACCAGCGTGGAGTTGGTTTTGCCCAGGGCTCCCTTCGCTCCTTTTGTCAGCTTTTTCATTGCCTGGTATCCCCACGTGAAATGATCCCCATATAAAAGATACCCTGCTGTCCTTTCTCTGAAGGGACAAGAGGGTGTAATGGATCTCCTGAACTATCGGGTGCATTGGTGCAAAGACCGATATGGATTTTAGGGTGCTCAACGAGTCCGAACAGATGAGGAAAGAGCTATTATTTTCTTTAATCTCTCTTAGGGCCGTCCTTATGGCTGACAGTTCAGCTGTGAATGTACTGCAAAATTTTTTTTAGCTTTTTCCTCAGAACTCCAAGGTAGCGGGAAACGACTGCATAAGCACATGTGGATTCTGACTTTGACCCATGGGTGTAGACAGGGACAAAGTCACAGTATGAGCCAAGGAAGGCACTGAAGAGTTACTGGTATTCCGACTCACTCTTCAACGCTTTGCAGTTAATTAATTTTAGGAGATGGGGCATATTTGAGGAAAGGTAAAATTAAGTTCATGGATAAAATCATTAAAACGAACAGCAAGGGGCCTAGTTGCCCTTCTCTGCCTGTTAAATAAGTCTAAAAACCATGGGTTAAAAACAATGTTAAAAAAGGGTGGTTGGTCTCAGATAAATCTTTACAGGCATAATTTGCCCATCAAAAGGTCCTGCGGGTTGCCAATGGAGGCTCCCCTGCATCAGCAAGTAGGCTTGGGACTGGGCTGGTTTTAAATGCTCCAGTGGCCAACTGTATCCCGGCATAGTGGACACATGTAAGGGGTCTCAAGTAGGACTCTCGTCCTGACGAGTATAGTATAGATCCGTAGTCCAGTTTTGAACGGACCAAGCCTCGGTCCAATAAAAGCATGGCAGTGCCATCTGCTCCCTATGCGGCATGAGTTAAAAACCTTAAAACGTTGAGGATTTGGTGACACCTATCACGTAATACGCGAATATGCTCCCGCTAGTTTAACTTTTTATCCAGGATCATGCCAAGAAAGCGGACGGACTTCGCAAATGGGAGATTCCTACCTAGCAGGCTTAAAGTTAGGGTAATGTGGTGTCCGCGAAGACGGTGAAAATGCACACATTTTTTGTTTTCTCTGTGGGGAAATGAAATCCGTTCCTTTGCGACCACTCTCCCAGTTTATTTAGTCACCTGGGCTTGCCTGGAGGTGTTTGCCAATCATGTCAACCGGCAAAATATGGCTAAGTCTTCCACATAGAGCAATGCCGTCACCATTGATGCATTCCATCATGTAGTTGATGGCGATGGCAAATAACATCACGCTCAGCACTCGAAGGTGTTGATTTGAACCTCATTCAGGCTCATCGTCACAGCCTCTATGACTTTATGTTGCATTCCAAAATGGTAACATTATAAGCTCCTTGTTATTCTTGGGGACAAAAAGAAGTACAGTTGGGCCACATCAGGGCTTCAGGTCACTTACGCTGGGGTCTAAGAGATCATACAAGATAGTCACAGGAGATTCCTTCTGATCTTATGACAGCACCAGGGGGAGCATCTTGGCACACACCATTCTCATGGCTAAATCTTATATAAGAAACAGTTTCTGGTGTCACTTGGTGGAAATTCTTCATATTGAAATTAAATTTAAAATACTTACTTATAAAAGTGGTTTATGTGGAAAGGCAAAGTATTTTAAATTTAATTTCTTATATAAGAATTCAATCCTTTGTGGATTCAAAAATATTGCACCCTTCTGCTGAAATTATGACACTTGAGCATTTATCAGAATTGAGCATGTCTCTTACTTTTTGCACATTTTCATTGCCCTGTGTTGTTGTTGGATGTCCATAACATTCCTCATTGTTAACCTCCTCTCTACCCTCCCAGAACATCTTGTACCAGTAGAAAACTAGCTGGTTATCTGAGTCTTCAGAATAGCTATACACCACTTTTGCTTTAAGTTTAATGTCAGATGAAATGGATTTTGTAGCTTGCTTGAAAGTACAAGGAGCTTACTTAAATTGGTGCACATTCTAATTCTCTTCCACAAACTTTACATTCAATCATCGACCTAGAAATGCGACTGATGGCAACAATATTACATACTGGTACCACTTCAAAAAGGGAATATCTTTTCTATAATGGAATACATAAGGCAAGAACTTTTATTCAAATGTTTTAATGTCAATTTTTTTCAATTTCTTACAAAACATGCAACACAAGAATAAGTTCTATCACACGATGATTGATCAACCGAAATGAATCTTCTCTCAAATTTCATTACATTTCTTTATACAAGTACTGTGATAGAATGTAGCTATTATTTTGCTAAAAATTTAGCAGAAGGTCATGTGCATTTTTGGCTATTCCTATTTTTAGTTTAACAATAAATGATGGAATATCATCACTAAAATGTCAACACATCCACAAAATATTCAATTTTCAAAACATCAATTTTAGTGCACTTGTATATATGTAAAAAAATAAAAAAATGTCTCCTTCATTTCCAGATTCACTGTCACGTACTATTCAGATTCTGATGGAGGTTGTCCCCTCAGAGAAATCTCTTGAATGAAGATGAGATCTTCGAATGAGTGGTGAATGATGCTCAAGCAATAGCATAGACAGGGAGACTCATACAAAATGAACTTGTGATATATAAATATACCTGTATATAAATACATTTTTAATAAATATACAAATTATAATCTGGATCAATTGATTGCAGTAGACTATGAGAGTGACAGTTTATTGTAAAACCAATTGCTGAATTACTCGGGCATGAAATTTGGATCGAGATAATTGTATCCACCAGAGAATGAATCAGGCAAGTAATCTGGATCCCAAACTCCAGCAGTGGTTTTCCCTGTTAGACCTCGAATAGGGCGCAGATTATGCTCAAGAGGATGTGGATTTTTTGGAGCATTTGGGAGCTTTGGGTTGACAGAAGCAAATGGATTTTCTGTCTCATCCATGAGTGTTACAACACAATCTGAACAATAGTCTATAGAATCCCCACTAGACATGCACTCATCACAATGCCAGCGTGTCCCCATGATTGGCTCTTCCTTGCAAAATTCACACTGGAAACAAAAAGAAAAATTAACTCATATTTTGAAAACAATCCTAATCCTTGTCTATTGAAGATATATATATTCATACATAAACAAAAAAAATACATATATTTATACACACATATACACATCACTACCAAAGATGCACCAATTAGCAAATTAGATTGACACTTATTGATCTCCAATTTATCAGCCATAGCTTACTGGCTGATTTATCAACATTTGCATATAAGATGTCATCACATGGAAATAAATCATTCACGACATGTGGTGATTGTGACTTTTTTTTTCTGGTTTCTCTGTGAGAAAGTGTCTTTTCTCAAATATAAGGATTATGCACAAGTCTTATATGCATTAAAGAACGTTTGGTGTTTAATTTTCACATGGTTGTAATGTGGTTTTGGGTCGGATTGAAGGAGAGGCTCCTCCTCAAAGATTCCACCGACTGATGAAAAAAATAAATATCCAAGGAGTGGGTCCATTGGAATAAAAGTTACCAAATTTCACTAATGCACCTGACTTTCTTACTGTATTCCTTCACTGTCATTGGAATTGTATGCTTTAAGAATTGTTTCATAGAATTGGTAAATTAATAAGGTGATTAGGAGTTGTGAAAAATAGGTGGAATTGACCTACGAAGGCTGCGGGTGAGGAATCCGATAAATTAAGAGGTATTGTTTCCTCACATTTTTGAACTATATTGGATGTGGGGGCCAGTATATTCAGTGTAGTCAGAATGCTGATGAAATGTCTTTCTTTTCACTTCCTACATTTATGTCAGAGTGAGACTCGTGTGCCTGAAAAAATATGATTACAATGGCCATCAATGGTGGCCATTATGAGTGTTAAACTCATTAATCTTCTTTTCCCATGACTATACCACTGAGCTCTGTGAGTGAGTGAGATTTGTAATTTTGATAATATTTTGTCAGAATAAAGATTACCCGTATGTATTGTTACAATAGGTTGTAACTTACTGATGTCATGTATTTTCTTACAGATAATACTAAAGTAATGGGGGCAAATTTTGCAGGGTAAATATTTGGAGTTTAGTAGACAATGCCTTCGAAAACACCAAACACCAGGGGGGTTATTCCATTACTCTAAGTCACCCCATGCTATTCTTCAAATGGCATCCAAAATTGGCATCGAAAGTTATTCCTTAAAGTGCCAGGTGATTGGATCAGTTACAAGCAATGCCATGGAAGAATAAGGGAAGAGCAAAGTGAATGCCTTTCACATGATGATCCGAAGTGATGGAAAGTTGACAAAAGAAAAACATATTCTTTCAATCAATGCCATTAGTTGAAATGATAGTTCCCAAAAATCAAAAAACAGCAGGTGCAGATTATATATGTCCACTGAAAAGTTTTATTTACATATTCGTCCGTTCACTTTTCAAAGTTATATAGCTCATATTTACCTCGTATCTTATAATTATTATTTTTATATCATGGATAGCTTGAGGTAGGTAATCAAGAGTCTGATATGAAATTGTGAAACAAGAAATCTTTGGTGCTATTTTGTGAAGTATTATTATTGGCTGTGCATATCCATTTGCCTCTGCAAATATCACTCAAGTCAAAAGTCATTAAAGAAATAAGATTTGAATACGAAATTGCATTGAAAAGTAAAATCAACAAAAGAAAGCATAAAGTATAGTAATTTTCTTTCAAATTGAATCTCAAGAACCTTCTCATGAGGTGTTATTATTCATGGAATGGACACAGGCTATGTATTTAAAAGACAAGCAATTGCAGTGCATTGTATTTTTATTACACAATCTAGCGTACATGTTCTTTTTCAACCATGGCCATAGTGTTGAAATGTACCTCTATTTTGTACTTTTCTTTGCGTTTGAAAACTCCCTTACCTACATGATATGCATGATCAGTGAACCATAAAAATATTATTATTACCCTTTCAAAACTTAATGACACAGAATTTCTGCCGAAAAATTTGCAGGTACTCGATCCTCAGCTACCAATTATAGTTTGAGCAAAAGTAGCTCATGAACAAAATGTCATTTTGTTAAATTTATCAAAAAATAATTGAATTCAAAATTTATTCTGCAAAAATATCAAATTATTACGTTATGTAGCTATATTTCGTCCAATAATACAAACTTATTTCATTCTATTAAGGTTTGACAAATAATCTCATGCAGTGATAATGTTAAAATTTAGCATGTCCTATGGAATTTCATTATCAGGCCCATTTATGAGTTTCAATTTGCGGATCAGAGAAATATAAGGTATGACTCCATTTGCCAACCTAGGTATTTAGTCATAGAGTGTTATGATCATTATTGTTAATGATAATCCAATCGTAACGGTAAAGTTTTGGATGAACTCAGCCAAGTTAACGGCTTATTGATGCATTTACTTGTCTCTTCTACCAAAACAACCAGATATCCGAAACTACAATAAGCCCCTCTTCAACAGCACATAGATCTTACACTTTGTTCAACATTCCAATCCTTTTATTTCCCTTTCCTCACTTACCTAATGCTCTCCCCTCTATCACAGTCTTCAATATTAGTAGAGAACTCAATAACAATGGACAAAATCTTCATCGCACACTACGAAATGTTTTGATTGATCCCATAGCCTACTCTTTGTAATTATTTAAACTCATATTTTCACAGCCTGTAGCAAGTGAAAAAAAATCAGCCACGCTAACTCCCTGAATTCTCTTCAATTCTCATGCTTACAATGTGTTCTGTATGATGATTTTGATAAAAGACTACTGCAGAGCAATGCATTTGTTGATGCTATTTCAGCGATTCCATTATGTCACGGGCTCAGCAGCCAAACACTCAAATTAGCATCCAGAAATGGCATTAGCGGCATTTATGGAATAACTTCTGATGCTATTTCATGTAGCCGATGCCATGATGGCATCCTTGAGCAAATAGCATCAGGTGCCAACATTAAGGAATAAAACCCCGGTTGCTAGTAGCCCAATAACTAAATGAAGAATTTATACACATGCATTTAAGTTAACATAACAAACGAGAAAGCTCCAGATGTGAAGAGGGAGAAGAGAGGGCTGTTGGAAGAAATCCAAGAAGGCAGGAAGGATGGCTGCAGATAATTTTGACTGGCAATAGGATATTGAAATCTGTGATAGAGAGGAGAATGCTAAGCCAGCAAATGACCTTAGCTGTTGGTCACCTCCCCTAAAACTGCTACTACTCCTTTTCCTGACACTGTCCACCCTGACTCTCTACCCAATACTTGTATTTGAGCAGTCTAATACATGCACAGGTTGTTGATGTCTCCTATGTAGATGTCTGATCTACTCCTATTTTCTGCAATACATTCATCAGTCTTCTCCAATCCACTCTTATCAAATGCCTTTTTGAAATTATTATAGAGGTGTATACATCCTGATTGTATTCAATGCCTCCTCTGCATGCTCTCCTCTAATAGTGACCTACTACTATTATGGCATTACACGTGCCTCTCCCTTTTAGAAACCAAAATGATCATCCATCAAGTAATTATATACCCTCCTCTCCATCTTTTGGTTGATAATCCTAATGACCACTTGAGCTGTGTTCAAAATAAAATTTTTGTTCTATAGTCCTTACATATGGTTGCCACCTCTTTCTTGTGACAGGAACTAACATTGATCTGGCCGAATACTATGATTCCACAAAATCTCTTCCTTTCATATTTTACAAACCCTACAGTAGTTCCAGTGGGTCGCGGTAGTCCAGTGGGTAGAACGTTGGACTGCTGACCGGAGGGTCCCGGGTTCGATTCCCGGGCAAGGCACTCTGGGCACCTGCAGCTCCACCCAAGTTGAAGTGATTGTTTCGGGTACCAGGTTTTCCTGGGAAACCATAACCGGCACAGGGAAAGGAACCCTTACCCTGATGTGTGAATTTTCACACGCCGTACAGGGCTTAGTACTGGGTGATCTCTACCATCACCTACTAAACCGACCTTCGGGTTGATTACTGTGTTTTTTTTTACAGGAATTCCACTTTACAGGTGTTCCACAGGAATTCTTCCCCCAAAGCCTTATTTAATTTTAAATTCCTTTAATGCCCTTTCTATCTATCTTATCTTATGCTTTCTGTGCTGCAGTCAATTTTGCTTTGCAAGGATTTCATGAGATACAAACTGTGGAAGCCCTGCATCTCCCACAGCTGGGCGTGACAGCCCAGGGGCCTGAGACCTATATTTGCCAGGACTGATGCACAGATTATTTTCCATCAATGTTTCATGAGATTGTTAATTAAGGTGATTTCCTGATTCTTTTCCCAATAGTGTTTCTAATGTGACATCATCACTCAATAAATTAAAATTTGTCAATTTTCCCCAAAATAAGATTTTTAAATGCGAGTGGTTTCCATGTAACTACATCATCGTCAAGTCTGACAATGATGTAGCTACATTGAAACCGGTCGCATTAATAAATTTTATTTTGTGGAAAATTGATAATTTTTAATTAATTATGATATTCCACCATATCACGCCTGAAACGTCTCTTTTTATCATTACTCAAATTTCCACCCCACTGGATTGCAATGCCTTTAAAGCCACCATACTGAGAAAGAAATGCTACTGGGACTACCTTTCACCTGGTTCATACCCTTTAAACTATCTGGCATAAAGACCCTACTATTAGCAATTATAATTGTTCACACCTGTACAGAGATCTAAGGGTCAACAGAATGCACAAGTCCTTCCACCATTCCAAGGTTGTAGTTCTTGGGGTGGAAACTGATTTAATAATGAATATAAAAATCTTTATTTCCTACCATGGCTGAGACATCAAAATGTTTTAAATTGTTAAACCTTTGATCATGCCAAATAATCTAAAGTAATACACTCACTTGATATCCTATATGCTGGAATTTGGCATTACCACATGCCGCTGTTTTTTCTACTTCTCTTGCAACTTTTTTTAACATTTCTAACTTGATGTGGTCTCTTGAATATTTTTCCTTCATTGGAGGGGTCATGCCTTCCTGATCCTGCGACAAATCATACACACCATTTTGTTATAGCACTAGAAACTACTTGTTAAGTTTTATTTTATGCAATTTTATGAAGAGTATGAATAACAAACCATTGTGGGATCCCTGCTGATGTTGTCATTCATTTGATAGTCCTTGGAGATTAAAGCTCTCTTTGGCAGACTCAGTTCTTCATCTGAATCAGACATACTCATTGGCACATCATGGGATGGAAAAAATGTTGATGGTCTGTACAGTAAGTGATTATTTCGCTGGTGCTTATGGTAGTTCTAAAAGAATAAAAATCTTGTTAAGAAGATGATACAAAAAAATTAGAGGAATCTAAGCCTACATAGAGGCTCAACCTAAAATGTTTGCTTATCATTTTACCTGCTGGTGGCCACTGAGTTAGCCAAATACAAGGAGCTCGGCCAAGGAATTACCATAGCTCAAGATGCTGAAAACATTGGATGTGTTCATCATCAAGAAAAAGCAGGTTTTCGATTGCTCTTGCATTGTTCCATCAACCTGGATGTCTGTTTTACTGACTGCAATTCCAGAATAAATACTTATCAGCCAGATGAAACAATGCAGGAGTAAGTCTAAAACCCTGAACATCATCTGTGAATCACCACAGGAGCTTTTGTTACAGCAAGTAATCAAGTCTACACGAGACTCAAATTCTTTGAAAATTCTGGAGTTATGACTTTCTGGGACAGAATTCTGCTGCCTAACTCATGTAATACAGCTCAATACAGCAGCAAGCATAATTCTGTGTGCAGCAGTTTGAATGTTCAAGACAGTGAATGATCCAGCTCATAGAACCAAAGCCTTGATTCTTTTCAAAATCGCTTTGCCCAGACTGACTCACCTGGTTCAATGTCTGCATTAGGATCACTAGTCCAGTATGCAGACTGAGCCGGTTTGAGTCTGTGCACACCACTTAGTGATCATTCCAGTTCCAGTCAGTTGAAATGTTCACTGTTTACTTTCCCTCAACTTATCTATACTCATCATAGCAGCTAATGTCATGATAGCCTGATGAGATAATGACAAAATCTGGAGTTTCAGCTTTTCTACAGAACTATCAGCAGATCAACAGCTTAAAAATTTCATAGTTATATTTAAAAGGCCTCAATGCCCTTAGCACTAGCTTAAAAATACATATTCAAACAACTTTTATGAGGCCAGGAACTATTCCTGAAAGCTCATCATTGCATTTAAAATAGATTTGATAACCAGAAGAAAGTAATTGCAATTATGGGCAATCACAGGGAAGAAGAGGCAAAGAGGAGCATCCTCAGAGGCAGAGGAGGAAGAATTTGGTGATATTAGTCCAATTAAATCACCAGATAGCAGTTACAACATCGATTCCCAAGCCCATCTTAAAGTAATTACAACTGATAAACATAAAATTACACTCATTCCATTGTGACCAGCTGGTTTGAATTTTGCTGCTTAAGTTCAACCAGTTCCATAATAGGTAAAAATGTGACCTTTAAAATTTCATACCCCAAGATTGACATTTTTTCAATGAACTGCCACCAGAAAATCTTAAACACACATGCACTTGGACAACATTGACAAAATGGTCAGAAAGATCTGTCTCTATATTTCAATTAAATTTCAAAATTGAATAATTTTAATACATCCCTCATGTTTAATGGAAAGAAAGAAATGGATGGATCACCTTTCTCCATTGATATTCACTTTGCAGGCGAGGGCACCTCCCAGGAATTGGGAGGCCAGCCTTATGAAGCTTAATAAAGTATTTCTGAACTCGACTTTGAACTTGCTTTGCTGTCCTGTTACCTGCAAAAATATATCAATGAAAAATTCTCAATGAAGGTCTCAACATGACTTTTAAATTAGTAACAATATAATATAGTTCTGATCATTATACTCCTAATATATTTCATTACTCAAAAGTAAAATGTAAACTACAGGAATCAAGTCTTCCTCCGCATGCAAAGCTTAGAAGAAATTAAAATAATTTGTATCAAATATTTAACACCAACATTTCTGTAGTCCTATTGTTATTTTTCACATTATTATCATTTTAGAGATCCAGTAGCCAGGATCTAGGCACTCAAATGATAATCTAGGCATAAAAATGATATCAATCATGGGTCAATCCTCCCAAATGTTTTGTAAATATGGCGATAGACTTAAAAGAGGGACAGGGAAATTTATACAATAAGAGAAAATTAGGAACATATTAAAAAATAAATTGAAAACTTCCAAAGAAACTATAGGAACAGTAAATAAGAAAAAGGAAAGGAAATTATGGGTTACGGATGAGATGATTAGGAAGATGAATGAGATAAGGAAATTTCAAAATGTAAATACTGAGGTATTTACATAATCACATAAGTCTCTATATTTCCAATCACCTTGCCAGCAATTCCATGATTTTGTTTTCCTACTCCTATTTACTGATCACTCAGTTCCAATTCCGACTTTCAATATTCCTTTTTTGATATATTTCCATTTTTTGTCTGTAGTACCCAGCTCCCTTGGCAAACTTATAATTTCCTCTTAAGCCTACAGATGCTCCCTTATTGTTTTTCCTGTTAATGCACCCAAATTTCCTTAACAATCCTCACTATTTTAACTTGTAGAATAAGGTGCATTACCCTTCATTGCTACTACATTATGGTTTAAGTCCGCATCTGCCCCTGAGAAACTGTATGAATGAGTCAGGCAGTTCCTAAATTGGTGCCAATCCATAATACACATTGTCCAACTTTGTCAAGCCATAATATAGTCCAGTTTGTCATACCCAGCAGCAGGAGAGGAAAGGACTTAGACTAGACACTTTAGAGCAGCTTGAAATTTTAAAAAGTATATGCTCCAAAGAGAATATTGTTAATGAACTTTTGTATGCCTCCCACTCCCCCCTCCTAAACCTACCACTTCTCGATACCTGCGCTTATGTGGGTAAGAACCCCTCTACTTCTCTCACACCCTCCCTTGACCTCAGAGATGTGTAAAAGATTTTTGAATTGCCTATGAACCTTTAAAACCCACCCACTTTCCTCCGCCAATAGGAGGAACATTCCTCATAGGGTGTCTCATGTTTCTACCCTTCCCTCCAACTATCACTGCTCAATTCCCTCCCCAACCACCCTCTAACCTGCCCGCCCCTACCGGAGTATAATATATATATAGATGGATGTCTGTCAGAGTTGTCACCTGAAGATGACGTTGAATGTGAAAACCCGGGTTGTCTCGTGATAAAACTTTTTTCAGTGGAATCACAAAGTTACTCTTTTTCATTTCCAAGTGTATATTGTAGAAAATAGGAATAGATAGGAGACTAATAATCCACAACCTGTGCATGTCTCTGACTTCTTAGGGGGGAGTGGTGGATAGAGAGTCCGGATGGTCAGTGTTAGGAAAAGGCATATGACAGGAGCGTCCATTTTCACCTGTGCTGTTCAATGCATAAGTGGAGGAAATAATTAAAGAGGCATGGGATGACTGGAGATAGAAATGAAAGTCAGTGGACATTTCATAAAATCAGTTAAATTTGCTGATGACCAAGCTTTAGCTTTACAGTCAGCCAAGGGATTGCATGCATGCACAGCATGCTGAGTACAATGGAAATTCACTAGATGAACTTCGGTTTGAGATAAGAATAAATGTAAATAAACAAAGATTATGCGGTTTACCAGCAGGAGAAAGGCTGAGTTGTACATGAAAATAGTAGGGCAAAAACTTGAGCAGGTGAGACAGTTTATGTAACTTGGAAGGGTTCTGGACGAAAATGGTCAAAGTTAACGGGACATGAGGAGAAGAATTGTGTAAGGCAAAGAAGCTTTCCCAAGGAGCAGAGAATTAAGAAAGGGATGTTGAGTAAGGATGTGAAGAAATGCTCGTTAAAACTTTGATATGGAGCATAGTTATGTATGGCATGCAAACATGGCCATTGAAGCAGGATTATAGGCAGTGTATAGCATATCGGATGCATCTTCTTAAAGTAAAATAAATACTAGCCTAGTGCATCTGCAATTTTTTCCCATCTTCTTGATTCGATATCTTCTGGAGGAAATTCTAGCAGCAATTCTTCTAATCTCCTTTGTTCCTCAGAGGTCCAGAGCTAAATGAAATTAAAAGTGACTACATTATCTCAATTATTAAAATATGACATTATGACCGGGCATGCTTAAAAACAGCAGATAATAAAAATAATTCTTGTGTACTGACCTGATTGAAAGTCTGTGGTTTGCTATTATCAAAAGGTTTACCCCGGACTAATATTTTAGAGCGCCTCTCACAGCTATCCCAACTAGTGTCTTGTTGCACCGAGGAACTTAAGACAGAATCAGTTTCATTACTGAACTTCGGTTTACTCTGAGGACGACATGGTTCTGGCGGAGCTGGTAAATTATATCGACTCCAGTCGATTTCAGGTATCTGTCAAGGATACAATCAAAAGAAACAGGTTTTCCGAAGAACTTCAATAAGATGCACATCACTTACCTCTGGTAGTTTCTGTCTCTCTGGTAAACCAATACTTTCTCCCATTTTTATTTTTTCAATGAATTCCAAAGGATTGTTTTCTACTTCTTTAAAAATATCAGCAACCTTTTCTATAGCCTAGGGGAGAGAGTTAATATGTTTACTCTAAACGCATTCTTAAAGTAAATTCAGTAGAACAACTGGGTACTATAACATTTAGCCCAGCAACAGGTTTCGTAAAATCTTTTTCCGCCAACAATCAATCCCTAGTTAAAACAATGAGTTTCTAATAGTTGCTCACTTTCATTGCCACCTCGCGTTGAGCTTCCAAAAGGATTATAGTTCTCAGAAGATTATGATAATCTTTATTAGCCTTTAGTGCCAGCTGATCTGTCTCGAAATAAAACACACCAGAATCACTTTCTTCTCCATTTCCCACTTCCTTTTCATCGGCTTCTCCTTCAGATGGTTGATGGAATGAATCTGAATACTTTCTTTCATTCTCTTCTTTAATTTCCATCATTTCATTGAAATTTCAAACTCAAGGGAAAATATGGATAAATGCGTATGGGCCAGTTATGCGCGAGAGAGCATCATCATGACAGAACACGTTATTCTCATAACATACCGGTTAAAACTGTCAAAACTAGAAAACGCGCAGATGACGACGACCTTCACGTGCCCACCGTAATCAATCACGATAATTCACATTCCCTCATACTCTCCACGCTCCTATTTTCCATCTTCGATTGGCAACAATCGACAGTGTAGTAGGTATGAGAAATTGCATTGACAATTTGATAATTTAAGGCCAGATTACATGTTTAATTTAGCCATAACGATTAAATGTAAGGAAAATTTTCCTACTCCTTAAATTTTAGATGGATAGCTTTATGAAATATGTGAAATGCACGCCTAGAAACAGAGTGAACAATCATGGTGGTTTCAAGTGACGTGTATTAATCTCGATTTTTATTTTGTAAAGCTCGACCCGTCTGTTCGACTTCTGAGTACGGTCCAAGAGTCAATCCTGGTCTTCATGTCATTCATCAGCTGTTTGTGGCGTAGTTAGATATTTATTGGGGTGAGGCAGTCGGAAATCTATCTGAAAACGTTACATTGTGTAATCATTGGATGGTTAAAATTATAGCAGCCTTTAATGATTGAGGATATGGATTCCAAAGGAATATATTTCGATTTGCAATGGAAGACAAAGTCCGGAAGTTCAAATGCTGAGGAGTTCGGCAGTATTGGTATTTGGGAAGTCGATGATTCGTCTTTGGACTGGTTTACTTTCAAACCATATTTGGTTAGTAATGTATAATGTTTGAAAATGACATTAGACTATTGTGCATGGTTGTTGACGACCTGGTATTTAGCGGCTATTGTGCAAGCAAATTGTCTTTACTTTTATTTTACTTTGCATTATATTCATTGAAGTAATAATTTTGAAAATGTAATGCTGTAGATCCAAAAATGTTTATTTCATTTGATCACATAGAAATCTAATAGGTTTTGTTGACCTGTTCTGTATTAATTACTAGGTTGCAAGCAATTACCGGGTTACTCTTATTGATATAATGTTTAAATTTCTTAACAGTGCCAGACCCTAGGAAACGTCGAAAACGTATCAATTTCTTACATCGATAGCGATGGTGATGAGGTAGGATGAATTAATAACTTATTGTTTATGTTCGGAAATATACCATAAGTCTTCTGTGGAACCCTTAACATATACAGGCATCTGTTCCACACGTTTATCATAACTTTGTACTCAAGTGTGCATTAAATATATATTAAGTGATATTTGCTTTAATTTCAGATTCCAATCGATAGCGATCTTGAATTTCAAGAAGCACTCAAGGTAACATAATAATAATATTGTCTGAGTTTACGTAACTATTATTTCAAGTTATGTTTATTATGATTTGTAAATGTACAATGTGAATTATTGAAGGCGATCGTGGTAATTAATCCTTTAATGCCATTGATATGTTTGTATTAAAGTTAAAAACCTTTCAATACAAACTATCTTGTGTGGCTTAGCAATAAGCAAAGATCGTGGATAGCCACCAGAGGGAATTGCCTTAAGAAATTTCTGAGTACAGGCTTCATGGAGAACTATTTTAAATATTCAAATTGAGAGCAGCAGGTATTAAATTATACAGGAATTGATACACTAGCTATATTGTTGGCATAGAAGCTTTCTTGCATGTCGATATTGAAACTCTGTGGAACTCAATTAATACCTTGCGAAAATGTAAGTGTTTCCCTAATATGATGACTTAAGTGGTCCCATTTCAAATTACCTAAATGCTTCTGTCAATTAGTTGTCTCCTCTTTTCTCCAGTGTTTTCAGTGAGAGCAAAATAATCGACAATTTAATGGTCAATGCATTAGCGTTGATAGCATTGTAATTTATCCCTACCAGACTACGTGGATAAACTATGAAGTATAAGCATTCATAAGGATTTTGTTCCGGATGGTATTCCTCCTGTCCAATTAAAATAATGCCATGGATCTTTTTTATCCTTGAACATGTTGTTTGATACCTCATTAGGTTCTCAATATTTTCCCACAAGTTGGGAAGAAAGCTTTGTCGCACAAATTTATAAGTTGGGAGACCATTCAGATGTCTGTAATTATTGACCCATTTGTGTTAACTTATATTCCTTAAATCGTTGAATTTATTATTTGTAATACATTCACATACAATGTAACACACTCAGTCCAATTGTTGATGTAATTCATGCCTTGGGTGTTATGCTGGATTCCTCATTTTCACAAAAGATAGCGAAGAGTATGAAAATGTTCAGTTTTATCTTGGGAAATACATTAGTGTTTCATACCAAATATACCTTGATAATAGTTGCTCTCTGGTAAGAAGCCATTAGGGGTTAGGTACAACTTGGATGATGTGGATATATAAAAGACATTGTAAGATTGGAACGAGTTCAGCACAAAGCTGTGTAATTGCCAGAAGTTACATGTTCCCTCAGAACAAATCAATAATGATCAAATCATGAATTTCCTTAAATTAACGTTGCTTAAAGATAAGGTGGAAAGAATTGGTTGCATCACCTTAGTAGAAATATTAAATTGGAATTTGACTGCCCAGAGTTGCCCAATCAACTAGGTTTCTATTGTCCTTCCTACAACACAAGACTCAATCAGCATTTTTTTTCCAAACTTTTGATAATTAATTCTGCAGGCATTTTCTCCTAATTAGTTTGATGAGTATTGGTATTAAGTACAATAATATTGACCTATTGTGGTGTTCAATTGAATATGCGAAATGTATTATAAGGTATTCTGATTTTGTGATCCTAATGCTGATATAAAACACTAATTTTATGTGGAAAATATTTATCCTATGATATGCATGCCCCTCCCCATGGACTACAGATGTGACATAGTGAAAGGACTTGTGTGTTCTCATGGCCCCTAGAGCTGTGCTGGTGAGAGCAATGCTATATCACTCGTGGTAGTGTTACCCTTGTCATATAGGTCAAAGGGTAGGAGCCAGATGGAAGGTAGTCTATGCAGCATCTGTTCCTCAGTGAGGCAACTAACTGCATTGGTATCTGGTCCAAGTGGGTAGGTCATTTAATTTATAGTGTCACAATAAAGACATTACCAAGGAATGGGAAACCACCTCAATTATTTTCCCATGATTATTAAGTTAGACACCACAGTGAAAATGAGTCTCAGCAACAATGGGACTCAGACCAATTGTCTATGTATATGGACAGTGAGAGAGGCAAGGCTGCCACGGTCAAAATTTCATGAAACCTTGCATAGTAGAAGGGACAGCATCAGAACAGTAAATGCAGAAGAGGAGCTAGAGAAGAACTGATTAGAATAGGGGCTTAGAATGTTAGGACAATGTTGAGGACAGGAATATTAGAGAAGGTAAAGCAAGAAACAGGTAGAGGTAATATATATCTGTGTATCGGTAGAGGTAATATATATATGTATATATCCGAGTATCTGTGAGGTGAGATCGTAATTGTGGGTGTTCCTGTTGGGAAAAATTTGAAAGTGTTGAAGGATTGGAATGTGATGGTAGTGAGGTAAGAGACTACAATTCAGGAACAAGGAATTTCTGTTGGGAGGAAGTAATAGAGTTCTGCAAGAGACAGGCAATATTAATCATATCCTAACTCTTGATACCACAAGAGGCCAAGGTAAATATGGTAAATGCACATGGAAGTGCCATGCCTAGCCATGGTGGAAGAGGAGAGGTGATTGTTGGGGAAATCCAATGGTGCCAGGAAAGATAGATGCAAGGCATTTTGATTGGTGATGTGTTGTTGAAGACTGTGAAAGAGGGGAGAATGTTGGCAAACGAGGAAGGGTTACAAATAGGATAAGGATGTTGTGCAGAGTGAAGGGAGGGAGGAAGTAAGCTGAATTTAAGAGGGACTTAATGCAGTGCCTGGTGTCAGGTTCTCGTTTTGTAAGGAGATGCTAGTGAATTGATCATTGTAGTAATAGCTATGTTCATTTATAATCTAACTTAACCAGTTGAATACCAATAATATTTGGATAAACTTGTTGGGATGACATATGCTCCCACGGATTACATCAGTGCAGCCATGCTTCTCACCTAAGTTTTGTCATCATCATACTTTACTATGGACTACCTATGTCTGGAATACAGTAAATAAAATAAATTGTGCTTGAGTTAATTGTTGTTTGATTGAATTTTGCTGTTATCTTCTTTTCCTAATTTCAGTGCAATTTTTATTTATTTAGGTGTAACTTTGGAAAGGGTACATTTTTTGTAAATATTGATTTCATTGAAAACCTGGAAAAGTTAATTTATAAATCTCGAACTGTAGCAAAGCCATTTAAATAGAGGGTGCAACAACATAACTACCTTTTTTGTAAGCCTTCTGCATTTGAAAAAAGGAAGTTTTGTTGCCGCACCCTAACACTATACCATCATTTTTAGCTTGTAAATACCCTATCATTTATTTTTCTCATATATCTGTATCTTTTAATAACAGTTTGCTCGAAGAAGAGCGGCATTGAAGCAAAAAATAGTTCTGAAAGTTGAGAAACTTGGTACTCAATCTGGTGCACCTGGAGGTGCAGAAATTTTGAGCAATCCCATATACCTGAGGCCTTCCAATTTCCTAAAGCAAAGGCTAAAAATCAATTGCCATGCTGAAGAACAAGATTTTCTCAATGCTTCAACAGTTGATGAGCCAATAAAAGTTGGGAATTCTGCTTGTAAAGTGAAGACCAAACCCAAATCTAAAGATGTAATCTGCCCTCTTCAAACCTGTGATGTGCCTCCTCTTTGGTTTAGGAAGTACATGAAAAAGGTATTGAAAAAAGATAAAGTATAAGTTTTCATTGCGAGATTGACTTTGTTTAAACAAATAGTAGTTTGTAGAAAACATCCAAAGTTTAAAAAATTAACAAGATTGTGCTATTTGCAAGGTATTTTTTTTACAATTTATGCTTGCATTCCTTGATTATTTTTAATTTTATAAATTATCAACTGAAAGATATTAAAGAGGAAAAGCAATGTTGACACTTCTTTGAGTATTGGCTCCAATGCAAGTTCAGTGTGAAGTGATTATGGGCTGACATTCATTTAATCATTTAGAGAAATTTCCCAAGAATATATAATTGTGTTTAAGAGATTGTCTATTGCTTCCATAATAAATATATTGATTATACTAGTTCTCATATTTTGTATGTGGTATTTCTCTTCTCTGCATGCAGATGAAATCTGAAATAGTGTGTGAAGTGACGGCCAATGTAAACAACCAAATGAAAAAATTACTAGAGGATATGGGACGTAAAGGACAGCCAGTGCTTTTTCCTACTGGTTCCGTTAATTCCAATGGCAATTTTGGGGCGGCAGGCAAGAGCAGTGCATGGCTTGTTACGAAAACTAAAAAGAAGACTTCAGATGATGATTCTTCTGATGGAGCTCAAAAAATTGAAATTAAGTAAGTATTCAACATTTAACCCGTAAATGGCTGGGTCATCTGATATGCAGGCAAAGGAAGTGACTTCTAGAATTAGATGCCGCTCATTAAATACTTTTATTCAGGCTGTGTGAAGAGCTCTTGTCTATTGTATGTTATTTTCATCCAAATATTCTAGGTTCATAATTCCAGAGAAATTAAAATGCTCAACAGTGACAGAAACTAAGAAATTTACTCTGTGCTTCAGTCAATACCTACTGGTTGTGTAATACAGTGAAACCTCGCTTAGCGAGTAATTTGCACAACAAGCCAAAATATATTTTGAATACCACTATTTGTTTATTCTATTGTTTCAGGCTTCACTTCGTGGAAGTAATTAATATCCATTACTAAAAAAGAAAGAAAGACTCATACTTTTCCACAGATTTTATTATACGGTACAACGCGTGCAAATTTGTACCTGATGATGCTGCAAGTCGGGGAAACGCGTTGTACCGTATAATAAAATCTGTGGAAAAGTACGAGTCTTTCTTTCTTTTTTAGTAATGGATATTTGTTTATTGTTTGTGTTTACCAATCGTTTTGCTGGCATCTTATTGTCACCAGTTATCACACATTTTTTTCAAACCTTGTGGTCAGACATAATATTTAAATTTTTTGTTCATATTTTTAAAAATGTCCCCAAAGAAAGAGCTGCCAGAAGACAACCATAAGGGAATACAAATAAGATTAGAAATAATAATGTAAAAATAATTGAAAAGTGAGAGTAAGGTATGAGCCTGGCTAATCTAGCACTCACACAAATGTATGGTGTACATAGGCAATTTGCATTCTCCTCGGGAACGAGGGCAAAATTAAGGAGGTAGATGCTTTAAAGGAAGTGATTAGAAAATCTCTGCAGCAGTTAAGTATTCTCAATGATGTTGAGGTCACTTCTTATACGAAGGAATGAAAATAAATAGATAGGCAACACTATTAACAAGGACATCATTTGTGAAAAGGAGAAAGTGATTTTCGATGACCTTGTTAACAAGATGCCTGGATCATCAATGGACACAAAAAGAAGTATTTAAGGGTCTCCTGCAGGCCCTGGCCACTAACCCAAATTACTCAATCTCAGAAAGCCGAACAATGCCCTGCGCACACATGCCCCTGCATATATATTCTACCAGTCATTATGGTAGGCACCAATATAAACGGTTTTAGAGCACAGCCTGCAAGGGCTCGTTGGCTGGGTTGGTGGTGGATGGTGTGATGATGATGATGGAAAGCCAGACATTTGGCAGTGAAACTTCTGTAATATGAGAGGTGAATACTTTTTCTAGATTGATTGTGGAGGATTGGGCCAGGTTTCATTTGTAAGAATGAAATAGTTGGATGCTCATAAGGTGTCACATCTTCTTTTGTGATGTTAGTAAGCAAAAGTATGTCTAGAAAATGTACCAAATTCAACCTATTTCATGGCTTAAAAAACAGACATGAATTTTTGCCTCTTAGCATTCAGTCATAGATCACCTTTAACACCTGCATGAAAAGTAATAATCTGACCAAAGACTCGGTGATGGATTATATCCTGTTAATAATTATTATCTTTATCCACCAATATCATAGAGATATCTATGTGGATGTTATCTGAGCAGTACAGTAATATTAATGTGCAATAACATAGGGAGATGAGTATGTTAGCAATTGGCAACAGTACATTTAAAAGTACTGTGGTTGCAAAGTCTAGCTCAAAATATGCATTGATAGAATACAGAGGATTTGTCTACAGCCATTTCTCAATGATAGTTTTAAACCTTAAGTTGGTTTTTGAGCGGGAACTGCAAGAGAGCTTACAGAGAAATTTTATCACTAATCTGACAGAGTGATTTTAAGTCTTGGACAGTCTGGTATTTAATTTCTATGAATATGTTGGTTCTGGGATCATATCAGCAAACAGATGATCAGATTTTGTATAGGTGAAGGTTCTGTTTAATATGTACGGAGTTACATAGAACAAAAAGACCATAGAAAGTTAAAATTTGTGGCTTTAAAGTATGGGTCTGCAATGCTCCCGGGGCCCAGAACTCTTCAGAATCCGGATTGACTTTTTCTGCAACAGAAGTGTTTAGACCGCTTCATGTGCATGCCCCCAGAGTGTGAGACTATACTCTGAAAAAAGGCTAAGTTGGCTACTCTCATGTAATTATCACTCGCCCATGCTTGAAGTTCCCCAAGGTAGTAAAAGGCCTTGAAACGTTTTTGCTGACATTTAAATTTCATTTTGATGTCCCATCAGTTTTAAAACTATAGTTAGCTTTAAATGGTCATTATTCCCATCAATCCTTGTATGTGTCTAAGCTTACTAATTCTTACTTTTTCACCAGGGATAGTAAAATTTTGAAGAAAATAGAAAAATTGCATAGATGTGAGAAAAAAATGGACCACAAGAAAGAGAAACTAGAGCTGAAGGCCAAGAAATTAGCAGAGAAGAAGGAAAGGGAATACCTTTCAAAGCTGTGGTTGGAAATAGCTGGATGTAAGGAAGTTAAAGTTGGAAATTCAAGCTATAAAAAGATAAGACAACCAGAATTTACCCCAGCCCAGAGGCCAAAAGTGAACACATGTGAACCACCTCGAAATAACATTCCACCCAGAGATCCTGAAGTTGCCAATATGGGAGTCTTTGTCAACAGTGACGATGTACGCATCATGTCTGTAAAACGTGGTTCAAACTTCACCAAAGTTTGGAAAGTGATAAATACTGGTGATTTTCAGTGGACTGATGAGGTGAGTTGGCCTTGGTTTGACATTCTTCAACCATTGTTGGACAACTTAACTAATTTCTTGATTTTACTCCATCTGACCAACTAATAATTTTGTAGTAAAGGATGGACTTTGAATTAAATCCACAATATTGACATAGATGTCATGTCAGTTGAGATATACAAAAAAGGTTGTTGACTAATCAGTAATGAATTCCATAGCCAATAACTTAAATTTTTATTTACACAATTTTAATTTTCATTTGATTCCATTTGAAAGAATTAATGATTATAAGGGAATTTTTCAAACTGTGTTATTAATATTATTTATTGGTCCAAATATTTTACAAGAATAAAATGTGGGATTGGTCATATGAAAACATAGCATAATACAGGAAGAGCATAGAATGTATACAGGGTTCGTCCGGAAAATAAGTGTACTGACTCCTGGGCTGGGCTCCAGGCGTGCCCAGCACCGCTCTGACGGGCTGCGATTGGAGGGGGGTATGTTGGCAAGCGACGCTGAAAAAGGCAGTCGGCTCTGAGCTGTGGTGTAGTGAGGAGCTCTGTTAACGCGAACCTCCACGCTCGACCCACGTCACGGAACGCGATGCTGAAGTTTTTGGAGCAGCGTTATTCCATCAAATTTGCGGTAAAGCTTGGGAAATCGTCTACCGAAACTGTCGGTATGATTAATCGGGCTTACGGGGAGTCAGCCATGCCCAGAAACATGATCTTTCGGTGGCACAAGATGTTCGTGGAGGGCAGAGAAGAGGTCGACGACGGGTCTTCGAGAGGTTCCCGATGATGCCTTCGCGGGAGCGTTCCAGGAATGGGAACGCCATTAAATATATATATATAAAAACGCCATTTGTAAAAGTGTAATAAATTCTTTTTCCTGAGCTCAGTACACTTATTTTCCGGACGAACCCTGTATAACGTATTTTAAGGTCCAAAAGACTCTTCCGGAAAGTCCTGTATGTGATGCCGTTCTCTAACAGAAACTGTTTAATTTTCTTTTTAAATTGTTCCATAGAAGAGGAATTTGTTATGCCAGATGGCAAATAGTGGTAGAATTTGATGGCTACATGGAAGGGACAATTATTTTATATCGCCATTGAGTGACAAAACATTTGCACATCCACTCTTTGTCGAGTACTAAGCTCATGTATTTGAGTATTAATAATGAGCTCATTCCTGATATCCATTATACAATCCTGTATTTGCATATGCAAGTGATAAATGTACAAAAATAGTAGTGTTCAAAATTTTAACTCATTTTAGTATAGCTTACAGGAAAGCCAAGCAGATATTTTTAATACATACCTAATACCTCTCTTTTGCATGAAAAGCATTCTTTTAAAGCCAGGAGATGATCCCTAGAAAATTATGCATGAGTAAGGTTTGACTGGGCGATACCAAAATAAGCCATTTTTCACTACTATGTTTGCCAAATTTCTCAAAATGTATCCACATTTTTCAAGGTTTAGACAGTTGATTAATATGGACTTCCCAATTTGAGGACTCATCAATTAATAACCCTGAAAACTTTGCTCTATACTCTTTCAATAATATTTCATCTAGGCAAAGGTCTAAATGAGGCACTTCTCTTTTTATACAAATATCTCAAAGTTTTTTTGTGTATTTACAGATAGTTTCTTATTCCTGAACCAGTTTCCCTGGTGATTTAATGAGTTGTCAAGCTTGGTTTGTAACTGCTGAGTATCCTTATGACCTATTGCTAAGGCTGTATCCTCTCTGTGCAATACAATATTTTATTGAAAGAACTATTTGGTAAATCATGTGCATAGATTAAAAAAACAAGATAGGTCCAAGGATGTTCCCTGTGGCACTCCAACATATGATTAATGGGGGGGATACATGGTTTGTATAAGTATCTGGAAAAGTTTTGAAAAACTAGATTTAATTAGTAGTTTCAGGAGTTACTTCGTGGAATTGTTCCATAATGAATAATGTTAAAATGAAACTTTGTAACCCCATGTAGAAACTAAGCTTTATTGCAACCCAGGTTTCACTGCGGTGCAGCATCTTCTGGTGAATAAGTTACATCCAACAGGTATAGATGCATTTACTGGCTATAGGGGTGGGTTAGAGATTTGGAGAGGGATAGGTTGGGTGAAAAGGGAGGGGTAAAGCATTATCTATGACCGCTGTTTAGTCAGTCAGGGACAGAGCGAGGGTGGGAAGGGGGGAAGAGCAGAGTGGCACATCGCTGGGGGGGTAGGCTCCTCTAAACGCCCATACATTTTGCAACCCTGAGGAGAAGGGAGTGAGAGGAATACACAATACCATTCACTAATGGGTACTTTCTGCCAAAGTTTTTAAGAATTTCCAATGTTTGAGAATGTGCAGCCTGGCCCCTTTGCTTTCGAAGTGGAGAAGCTGAGGGGTGAAATCACTGGTGTGTTGGTTGTCCAGTAGATGTTTGGCAAACAAAAAAGATGAATCATTCCTCCTGAAGCACTTATGTTCTTGGATCCTTTACTTGAACTTTCTCCCTGTGTGCCTGATATACATGGCCGGGCAGTCCCTACTCTGTAATTTGTAGGCTTCACTTTTGTTGAGTTTTTCAACTTTGCCTTATGCCATCTCAACTTAGATGTTACCCAGGTATGGCACTTTTCTCCATCATACTCTTTCGTCCTTAAAACTGGATTTGTCTGGTGGCTATCCTGTCCAATTTTTTACAATACAGATTACTTATTAGGTCAACCAGATGTCTGTTACTGATGGCAATATTTTTGATTATTCAAATCCCCCTCTCTCGATTTTCTACTGACATATGAACGGCTAACAGCCAATGTAGGAGGGAATGAAAGGCTGCGTAGTTGAGTGAAATGTGATGCCTGGATGAAGCATGAATTGTTTTGGCCATTGTCGTGTTCTTCCTGAAGATACTAAATTGAAAGCTCCTCCCAGTCCACAAAATCTTCAAGTCAAGGAAGTTAAGGGAGCCTCCTTCTTCTATTTCTGTCATGAACTGGATGGCTTGGTTCCGTTGGTTTAAGGCTTTAATGAACAATGTCAGCTGTCTCTTAGTGCCATTCTACAAACAAAATATTTCATCTCCATAGTGGAACCATTTAAACACACTGTTAAGACCTACCATGTCACGAGAAAATATCTCCCGGTCGTAATTGTCCATGAAAACTTCAGATAGTAATGGAGATAATGGGGAGCCCATGTCCAGCCCACTCCATTGATGGTAAATTTTATTGTGAATTTAAAACATTTCTGAGACACCCTAAGTTCCATTAAAGAGCATAACTCAGAAATCACTGGAACCGCTATGCCTTTGTTCACTAGTGTGGTGTGGCTTCTGCTGGCACTAATGCTGGGAAATAGGAAATTATCTGCTGATGTGAAGTAGGGACTGTAAGGGGATTGGGGAATCATCGCATCACGTTGCAGGTCTTTGCAAGCAGACACATGATTCTGCTCTTGGTCATCAGCCAAGACCTTCAGTATTAGTTTAGTACAGATCTTTCGTATTACATAATTTTCAGTGATACATAATATGCACTGTCATCATATCAATGCTAATACGATCTGCAATCATGCTCTCACTTAACCGGCAGTCTGAATTCAGCTCTTCACTCAAATGTCAGGAAAAAATTGTTACCAATGCTATTTATACAAACCTTGTAGTTAGCTTGTCACAACATTGTCAACTCCTTCTCCATTAATGACCACCATCTGCTTCCTATCCTATGAATTTGACTTAAGCCATTAATGAGCTATATATCGTCAATGGGTGGGGTTGGGGAGGGGATGGCAGGGAGAGGAAGGGAGGAGGAAACTGGGGTGGGTGTGATACAATTGGGAGAGGGTGACTGGGATGGGGGAAGGGTGGTTGCCTCCTCCCTTCCCCTCCCTGCCATCCACTGCCCAACCCCACCCAGTGACGATGTATGTATGTATGAGTGCATACTTTTTGTTACCAGTCCAGATGATGCTACGGTGTTGCGAAACTAGTCAACACAATAAATTTTTTCCTGTGGAAATGCAGTCTTTGATTCTTTCTTCGTGCGTTACAAATGGATTTCCCCAAATTATCGGCCTCAACCATCTCTCATATCATAGACGAGTTCAATGTTTTCACATGTACATATATCTATACATCTTCTGGTATAATGACGGTAATAGATATGTACACAAGGTACCGTTAATATTCCAAAATGAAGAAAAGGTCAGCAGAGTGCATGACAAGGTTGATTACATATGAGTCCTATTATTTTATGGAGTAATATGAGCATAGATTAGGGTATAGTATGTAGTAATCCATAATCTTCTTCACAGAGCACTTCATGAAGCAAATTATGAGAATGTGAACCCATGATATTGTTATTGGCCCTTCTTAGAGAGTGGCGACTGTTATTGTGTAGGCAGTTAGCTGCAGTCAGTTATTTTATATTGATGTTTTTAACTCTCCACTTACTGATGCTGTAAAACTTTTTCTTGGCATTGTTAGACTGAAGTGAAGTTGTCTTGGGGTAATGCTGGGCTGAATCCTGAAGCACTTTCTGTGAAGTGTCCACTGCTTGCACCAGGAGAAGTAGGAGAAATCGCAATCAATTTTAGTTCTCCAAGTAAGAAAGGAATAGTTTTATATACATATATACTTGGCAAAAAGTTGATAGATATAATTCTACGTATGCTAGTTTCTATATCTGATTTTCTCTCTTGTTTCCATAGGTTTCCCTGGAATATTTGAATCCCATTGGCACTTCTACCACAAAAATATTAGATTTGGAGGCAGAATGAGCTGCATAATATCTGTTGATCTTATAAAAAGTGACGATGAGGTATGGCTGCTATTTTCATTACATTTCATGATACTAAGAGTTACCAGGGCCTCATGTCCACTTCGTGAATATGCCACCTTCAAGTAAGTGTCACTTCAATTAAATCTTAATAATTGATGTTTATATGCATTTATATTTTTCAGACTAATAGTGAATCAAGGCAGCCGAGTTTATCCTCCTCAAGCTCTACAGAATTTATTGTGGTCCCACCTACTGCACTAAGTGTTGATGGTAAGAATTGGAAGCTGTGTGGTTCCCATTACATATACATACCTGATTCATGTCCACTTTGAGAGAACGTAGCTGTTCTTGTGGAAATGTCATAACTTTTGTTGTTCATTTTGATGCCTATTTTTTTCAGGGAATAATGTAAAGGCAGGAGATGAAGGCACACAGGATGGTACCACAGCTATTGATGTAGTTCCCTCTGGCTCTACAAAGCATGATGAAACTTTGATTAAATTGAATACCATTTCATTAGCCTCTGGACCATGGGTTAATGACAAAGAATTTATGATCGATGAAGTATGCACCTGTAATGAAGACAAAGAAGCTGAGTTAGAGAGCATATCCCCTGATGACATGAGTGGAAGTGAACATAGCCTAGAGTCGGATTCTGATGATAACTTTGTCGTTGTTCCAATGCCTCCCTGCTTCAGAATTGATATACCATTGAATTCTGAAGGTATGTCTAAATCATTGAGTCATTTAAAGGTTGCAGAATGCTGACTAGATTGTAGTGTAGTGATTTCTTGATAGTGAGACAAACTATCATCCTTCATTTCATTTGAAATAATAACAATTTTCTACCAAATAAATTCACTATTGACAAATGCTATTATTTCAGACAGTATTAAGTTTCATTTATTCCACATCGCACTTGATTCTTTGCAATTACATCACTCATTTCTCTTCTATGAATTTCAAATCTCTCTTTCTTTTAGCTTTGAAATAGCCATGACAGTTAAACTTCATTATTCAAGTCTTGCTTAATGGTATCATATGTTGTGGAATTCTTTGCTGAAGACAATGCCTGGTCCCTGAAAGGCATGAGTAAGAGATACCATGCTATTTAGTGTATATAAAATGAAATGCTGCGTACAGTGAAATTCAAAGCTGTGATTCATTTGCATCTCACACATCATTTAATTCAAGATCATACCCAAAAACTTAGTATCATTAACCACTTTTGTTGTGCCAATCTGTATGTACATACATTAATGCAGTAAAAATTATCATGCGTGAAAAAAAATCTGTTATCATTGCTCACAAAAAGCTTCTTTGTCCCCAAAATACGCAAAATATGCATTATGACAAATATGCAATATTGTATTTCTTCTTGTTTGAGCTGTATTACTTCTTCCTTCAGTTTATCGTACTTCTCTTGCACTCCTATCATGTCATTTAAAAGTGCTATTCATTTCCTTTTTCCTGCTTAACTAATATTTCCCCTTTTACCAAGGTCTTCACGACCTTCTACCTTTAATGTCTCATCCTCATGCTTTTTTTGCTTTCTTTGAATTTCACTAAACGACTTCCCCTCCTCCCAAACCATATTTATCTTTGTTGTTAGTATCCCAACCAACTTTGTCATTGGTCTTTCTCTAAGTCTCTGCTATCTTTCTCTAAGTAACTCTGTCTACCCTATTTTCTCAAATTTCCTCTACACCCTCATTTCTATGTAAATGACATAGGCTTAGGAAGCATACAATGTGATCCCTGAATTCATCTTCTGAAAGTCGATGAAATTGCATTCCATTTCATGTCAAATCAATCCATAAATCACTAAGAGCATGAATATAATTGTAACAGTTTTTAATTAATTTAAAGGAAAAGGGGTGTTATATTATTGCAGTTAAAAGCCCTCTTGTTAGTCACCATACAGTGATTATCAGGTAGAATTCCCCTGGTGTGTGTGAAGTGCCTTCCTGACAGTTAGCATGACGGTACTAAAAGCATGTTCATAGAAGGTTCACATGATGCTTGATCATCCATATTTAAGAGAGACAAAATTCTAAATGAAATACTTTTTGATAGGATGATTGCTTATTGGTAAAAGTATTGGGATATCACATTTACCTAAAATTATGGAATAATGTTAAAAAGTCATGATATCTGATTTATTCTAGTGAGATCAGCCCTAGATACTTTGAATGCAGAAGTTCTTAGTTCATATACCATGAATCTTTAACATTTTGATCCTATTTCATGAGACCATTTGTTAATTGTTTTTACTTTCACTTTCATCTTTCCTTTCTTTCACTCGTTTTATGCCAGAGAAATAAATATGTATTACTTGTTCTTCGTCTGTTTTTTGCATAGTTTAAAAGATGATATATTTAAGGAATGTATTGGGATAATTATGTATTATTTCAGGTCTGAATCCTGGTAAAACAGATTCAGCGGAAGTTGTGAAAGACATGGATGAACCGGAAAACTCCATTGCTGACGAGACCCATGAATCATCATCGGTACACTTACCATCAGCACCTCTTGGACCATGCCTTGATGATGGGAATGCACTGGCTCCAGATTATTGTCATTCTAGTGAAATGCCAGTGCAAAGGGAAGTGTCTCATGACACAGGGGAAGTAATATCAGTACCACTGAAGCCATTGCAACCCAAGGCGAGTGTGAGCAAATTACAATTCCAGCCAGCTGTAACTCACATGTTGCCAAAATGCCCAATCCCTGAGCCACGTGTTGTCATTCTGAATAAATCAGATCCGTCTCCCTCCAACCCTCCTCCTACCACATGGAATGCATTCATGAGCACATCAGCTGACCTGTCATCCAGTTCTGCTGCCAGCTCTTCATCTGCAATGCCTTCATCTTCAAGATCGCAAGAAAGCTTGCAGAGCAATGAAAGAGAAAGTGGAGCAGACCAGTCTGATAACATTCCTCAAGCCAAGACCACTCCGAGATCTTCCCCTAGCAGCTCTCGGCCTATTGATTTAAAACCACGTATAATGACAGAGGTAATCGATGGAGCTCTTAGTGTCACCTCTTCCGCCCTTAACACAGCTTTTGCAGCCCTTGACAGCATACTTAAAAATACCACAGGATCTTCAGTAAGTGTCAAAATTTCTACATTTTCAAGGTTTTTAGAGCTGTTTGCTAATTATTGGTTGTCCATAGCTTGCATGAAATCGTCTTTGATTGATATTGACTCCCGTTAACATCATAATATCCTCTTGTCCTAGTTTCCTAACCTCTCTGCTACTTTAGAAAATTAATACACTTTGCTAATCTATATTTTCTTTAGTGAGGACATTTGTTCTTGGCTAGTACCAAGTAGTATGTTATTGTCAAACTCTGAGCCATATCTGTTGTACCTCTTCTCACCTGAATTAGCTCCTGTAGCAGGTTATGGACAACCCATTAGCTGCTTTGAGTTGAACTTAAAAAACCAAGGATAGATTATTTTGGCACAAAACTTTCTCTTGAAATGTGCTTGGGCTCCAAATCTTCTCTTTCAGAATCATTCTGTGTATTGAGTACTGAATAAAAAAATACATGCCCATGTAGGGATGGCAAATATATTAAATTGATATGCATGTATATGGGATAACTTGCATTGAAAGCAATATCTTATATCAAGTAATTTATTTTAGTCACAATAACATAAAATAATGTATACGAGGATTGCTATTCATATTTTCAGCATGATAATGAAATGACAGTAATTTATTGTTGAGTATGGCTTTATTGTTTTTCGAAGTATTCTCCATGATAATCAATACACTAGCATGCACTGGAACCAATTTTTGTAACACACTTTCTACTGTGATAGAGGTACCTCCAAAACATGGTTTTTGAATGCATCAGCGGCTTCTTCAGGTGTGGAAAAACATCGGCCACACAATTTTTTCTTGATAAACAGGATTATAAATAAATAGGTAGCTGCTTCAGCCGATCTGTGAGAGCTTGCATTGTCATGATTAAGAATGATCCTTCGTTGCCGCTTTGTTTTCTGTATTTCACCTAGCACTTCTGACAAACAAATGCTTGTGTACCATTCAGAATTCACGGTTCTAAGTTAGTAAGTTTAACACTCTACCCTGCCTTCTTTCAGTGCCCTTTAAATTATGGTGTTGAGTTATGGGGTCATTCCCCAAATGTTAAACAGATCTTGCTACTGAAAAAGAGAGCTTTTTCCCTCTGTTGCTAATATACCACCATGTAATTACTGCAAGCCTTTTTTTATTAGGTATGGAATCATGTTTGTATTTAGTATACATATCTTTAAGGCTCTGATTCATGTGGAAGTTAATCTATAAACTTACCAATTTAGACCTCACATCCACGACTACACAATTTAAGGTAAAGCGGATTCTGTTAATTGTTGACTGTCCTCAACTTACAACTTGTTTCAAAACGTGAACATTCGACTGTATTACTGACTGCCTACTCAGTTGAAATCGTACTGTATTCTGAATCACATGAATAGGGTACATACCTGGTCGCTTGCTACTTAACTCAATTAATGAATCCTTATCTGATAATCGTCATCACATTTAAGAATTTATCTTTATGTCCTAATATTTATTTTGTTGAAATTGAAAATGGTTCTACCATTTATCAAAATGAACAAAGTAATATTATTATTATTGTAGAGTTTTTCTTATATTAAATTAGAGGCTATCCTACAAGAGTATAGTGGTGACTTGCCTAAAGACTTGTAAATATTATTTAAATATATCTATAAATAACATCAATATATCATTGCCGCAGGGAAAGGAATAGGCCCCCGTACCCTCATGTGTGGATTTCACACACTGTTGGGCTTAGCACTGGGTGAACTCTACCATCACCTGCCAAACCGACCTTCGGGTTGATTACTATGTTTATGGTTTTTTTATGTCATTGCCATCCCTACATGCATGTTACAAAAGTTGTACCTATTTTATATGTGTTTATCAATTTCCCTCTTTGTACTTCAACTAGAATGAGTTCATAAGTAATCTGTGTTTACAAAATTGAATACAGCAGACTCTTCACTGTATACCTTATTATTCTGAAGAAATTATCTCTTTTTTATGTTATCAATGATGATTTTTTTCTGTAAAATATTTTAATGATTTGTTCTGGCTTTTAGCTGAAATAAGTCATTAATGTGGGTTGTTGGCCAAATAGCACGATGAACTAAATTTCATGGGTCTTGATGAATGCAATTACTAGAATGAGGAGATTAGTGAAGAAGAAATTTGAGATAAAAAAATGTGAGTTTCTGAAAGTGTTATCTTTAAAAATTTTTTGTGAGCTAATTTCAGGTAGGCCCTAATCATTATTCTCTTCTTAATTTCCTCTTCAGGTTGTTTCTTGATGAAATGAAGGAAATAAACCTTGATTCGTGAAGGATTCTCGGGTCTTCCACCGGGTCAAGGGTTCCATATTGGCCGACGTTTCGATGCCCGACTCGTGCATCGTCTTCAGGGTTGAGTCATCAACCCTGAAGACGATGCACGAGTCAGGCATCGAAACGTCGGCCAATATGGAACCCTTGACCCGGTGGAAGACCCGAGAATCCTTCACGAATCAAATACGCCGGGAAAGCACCAGATCTTACTTCAAATAAACCTTGGTTTGCCAATTTCAGGTAACACTTGGAACTGTGTACAATGAATCATCAAACAGACAGCCACAGAGGCCGAAATCTACATCCCGCGAAGATCCACCACCACCTCCTATTGATCCAGTAATGGCTGATGGGCTTACCAAGCTTGTCAACATGGGTTTTGTTGATTTGGAGTTGAACCAAGCTCTCTTGCGGGTTTATAATCACAACCTACCTGAAGTAATTGAGGCTTTATTAAATGGAAGGCCATAATGATGCTAACTCTTTGTTACCAGCTTGCATAGATTTCTTCTTAAACAACCTGACTATATTTTGACTTCGTATTGCAGTTTTTATGATATTATTTCTTTTACTTTGGAATTTCTTAAATTTCAGTAGCATATCATATTGAGTTATCTCACTGAAAGTAAAATTATGTGGTTTTGGGTGAAAACTATATGTTAAGTCAAAATAGTTTCTATACAGAGAACCAAATTCCAAGACTATTTATGAGTTACTCTTTTGGGTATAAAATTGATCATTTGGATGTAAGGATTGTAATAGTTGCACTTAAGGTGTAGAGTAATTTTATCTTCCAGGCTTGTGGGCAAAAAAACATGAAAATGTTCTTGAGGGCTGTTCTATTTCAAATTTTTAACTGTTGGAAAAGGATGAATATTATCTTCATTATTAAAAAGATATACCCTACATTCTGATTAAATTAAAGGATAGCCTTGTTGAAATATTTAACTGAAAAAGTGCATTTTAAATGTTACCAATTGGTGTTTGTGCTTTCGGTGGTATAATTGTTTATGAGCAATAGAATGTGGCCTAATTGTACGCTTGTGTACATTTCTCTGGATAATATGATGTTGTTTTATCCTCCTATTTTATTATATATGCACAGTATATTTTTCTTAATTTTCCAGAGGTGATGCTTGGATTTATGTGTAGATTTTATCTTTTCACTGGCATCCCTCTTTCATGGGACAATGGGAGCCATATGCTCAGTATAATAAAGTATTCATCACTCATTGCAAATTAGTTTTTAATCTCCTTGTAGGACAGATATAAAAGCAATCCTTCATAAGAAATAGAGAATTGTTGGAGGTGGAGGTTTAACCTTTGTACAGCATGTTCGTTGTCCATGACTCATCCCATGACAAGACTCATTTGATGTCAACTAATCCATAGTTCACAAGTTATCTAGTTTTTACTTCTGAACATTTATTTTAGTCATTAAAAAATTAATGAACAAATAAAATCTAATATTTAGTTTATTTTAGTTGACACAAATATTTTTTCCTGTTGTAATTTTAAACTAGGCATATTGTTTGCTTTTAAATAATTGAGTTGGGAATGATAATATATTCACATAATTAGAGTTCCCAAATTTTAGTTCTCAAATAGGTAGACGTAATATATCCTACATGCTTTATTTTGGGTAGTATGAAGAGAACTTAACATATTTGAGGGTCTGATTAATATTTTAACTGATATTTCTAAGGAGATAGGAATAAGGTTATTTTACCATTACTTCTTAATTTGAAAAAAAGTGCAATATGTACCTACTGGTGAATGATAAATATTTTATACGGTATATCTTTCTTGTGCAATTGAAAGCATTGAATTATGATGCAAATTTCATATAAAAATCATAGTTCTTTGCAGTGGCTTGTAATATCTGACTATGAAGCAGTTATCAACTAAAAATAATGAGGAATACTATAAAATTGGAAAATTATGTTACATATTTTTATTGATTTTGGTTCATTATTATAATAGTAAAAGTGGCGCTGTTAATAATTTTGTTATTATTATCCCCAAGGCATTATGTTATTTGAAACCCAATATATAAAAACAGGACTTCCATGATACCTAAGTGGACTCTCATAAGAACGTTCCTTGATAGTGTGCCGTTTTCCTTTTTAATGTGCCCCTTCCTTCATGTCTTGATATCAGGCCCTGTAAATACTTTTGGTTGTCACATTGTGGTTGTCCATTTTGTATGATCAACGAAAGCACAAAATTATTATTATGTCCATGTTCAAGTAGGCAATACAGGGGCAAAATATCCCAAAAACGTTTTTAAAATGGTACATTCTTGTAATAAATGATCAAAATTATGTCAAACAAAATTTCATTTTAGTTAAAAGTAATAAAAAAATGGCTGTAATGTGTAGTTAAAAAGGAATAATCGCAACCATATGAATGCCCTATTTTGTTTGATGCGAAGTCTCCTCAACATGCCCCTCTAGCGATGATGTTTGCTTTGAGTTTTTCATGGCCTTGCTGTCATAATAGCTTGAGTACAAGTATTTTGTGTAATATGAAGCAAGAAAAGTGCTGTAATAATGACCAGGGGGAAGTATGTTGCTAAACAGCAAATTTTGACTTAAAAAAGCATAAACTTCTCCAAGAAGTAAGGAGAAATCCTCATCCGAAACCTATTATTATTACTGGTAATCCACCGGTTATTGTAAGCTTGGATGTACACAACCTACCATATGGTACAGCAACAATTCCCTTATCTCTCCTTACTAAACACAACCCAGTATCTTATTTAATATTAAGCCCCTCTTCAACTCTGTAAATTTCCTTCCTCCCTTCACTTCATCTAACATCCCGATCCTATTCCTGTCCCTTCCTTGCTTGCCTAACATTCTCCCTTTTATCACAGTCTTCAGCATCCCATTGCCAATGAATATGCCCTGCATCCATTTTTCCTGCCTCCTTTGGTTTTTTTTCAACAAACCACTCCTTCCTCACCATAAATAGAAGTTTCTTGTTTGTTTTCCTTTCTGTCCTCACCTTTTCCATCCTTCTCCACACCCACATTTCAAAAGACTACAATCTTTACCTACCATCCTTCATCAGTGACCATATTTCCATGCCATACATAACTATGCTCCATATCATACTATTAATAAGCCTTTTAATATTTTTGCTCAATGTCCCTGTCATCAATTCCCTTCTCCTTGTGAAAGCTTCTTTGCCTAGTGCAATTCTTCTCCTTATGTCCGTAATACTTTGACCATTCTGGTCTGATACACTTCTTGGGTATATAAACTGTTCCATTTGCTCTAGTTTTTGTCCTCCAAATTTAGCGTATAACTTAGCCTTTCTCTTTTTGGAAAACCACATAACCTTTGTTTTATTTATATTGATTCTCATCCCATACCTGTCGAACTGAATTTCCAATTCACTCGGCTATGCTTGCTCAGAATTTGTGGTCTCTTTCACTGTATACTGAAGGTGGTTGATGGACATGCAGTACAGTATAGGTCAAAATAGGAAGTGGGATAATGCTGATGCAGAGTTTCTCTCCACCCCCTATCCTTTCCTGTCCATCCCTTATGGTGCAAATGACCTCAGCTGTCGGTCGCCTCCCCTGCTACTACTGCTTGCCGCCTGGTGCACTTCTGATCATTTCGTTCGTGCTCTTCAAGCATGAGTGCATTACTTTGCAGCCTACCCTGGTAATTATCAATGCAATATCTTCTATTTCTTATCATGGGGTCATCATTAACAGTTAATCAAATTTTTTTTACATAAGATACATTCTAATCCTCATAAGGTGGCAGGAGGAAAAAGTTTTGGTGAGCTGAGAGGGAGAGAAATAAATTTTGGTTTGCGATTAAAAAAAGTAGATGTACCAGTGTTGCTTAGAAATTGGGTGACTATGGGGACTTGAAGTAATAGATTTGGTGTGGAGTAGGGACTTATGAGAAGGGGGGTGGTGGAGAATGGAGAAAACAAGCCGGGCAGTGAGGAGAACAAATCCTGAATTTTAAATACCAAAGTGGGCAAAGAGAGAAGAGTACTGGAGATTTTCAAAGACTTCAGAGAAAGTTTATGGAGGAAATAGTGATAAGCAGCGGAATGTTGAAGGCCAAGTGATAGAAACTGTTGGGAAAGCAGGGTTGAAAAAGGAATAGGTTTTTTTAGGTAGTATGAGCTACAAAGAAGTTAAAATGGTAATAGTCTAGGGCAAACCCTAGGAATGTCACAAGATATGTACTTCTCACTTGGTGCACCCCCTTGTTATATGCTGATGTCACCAACATTATTCTTATATTGTCTACTTTTGATGAATTGACAGTTAAGTGTAAACAGGGTAGTCACCCCTTACTTTCCTTGGTTTATAATCATTTTCTAGATTTGAATATGGAAAAGTCTCACTTATTATACTTTGCAAATAAAAATAAATCAAGGAAAGTACTTCTTATTGAAATTGATGGGAAGGTGATCCCACAGGTAAAAAATACCAAATTTTTGGGTTTCCGCATCAATTTTCAAATCTTTTGGATGAAAACATATAAGCGTGGTCCCACAAGTACCCGACCTAACAAAGAAAACTAAAATTTTGGAAAAAAATGTTTTTATGTTTCAACATAATCTCCTTTCAGTTCTATACACTTTGCCCAGCGATGTTCAATAAGTTCGATACCCTTTTTATGATAAGAACTGTATTGGTTCTCAAAATAGCCATTAACTGCCGACATCACTTCTTCATGGCTGGAAAATTTTGGACCATCGAGCCATTTTTTCGAGTTCGCGAACAGAAAATAATCCGAGGGGGCTTAATCTGGGGAATAGGGTGCATGAGGTAGCAATTCAAATATGAATTCATGAATTTTGGCCATTGCAATAATGGATTTGTGAGCTGGTACACTGTCTTGATGAAACAACACTTTCTAATTAGCCAAATGCAGCCGCTTTTGCTTGATTTCTTCACTCAAACGTTGCAATAAGTTCGCATAAAACTCACCATTGATAGTTTTTCCTTTTTCAAGATAGTTAATGAAAATTATCCCACACAAATCCCAAAAAACCTATGCCATGACCTTGCCTGCATATGAAACTGTGTTTACCTTCTTTGTAGACAGTTCTTACTTTTGTATACATTGTTTTGATTTTTCTTTTGTCTAGGGTGTGAAGTAATGGACCCATGCTTCATCCATGGTTATGAAACGGTGCAAAAATTCTGCTTTGTTGCTGTGAAACTTTGCTAAACTCTCAATTGAAACATCTTCACGACTCTGGTTTTGCTCGAGTGTGAAAACGCGGCATGCATCTTGGACACAGCTTTCTCATGTCCAAATATTCAGTTAATATGCAATATACCACACTTTTTGAAATGCCTGTTATTTCTGCTGGCTCATGCACTTTCAGTCAACGATCATCCAGTATCACTTTGTGGATTTTCTTCACTGTTTCTGGAATTGTCACCTCATTTGGTCAACCAATGCGATGCTTGTCTTGACAGCTTGTACGGCCTTGTTTAAACTCTGCTACCCAATATTTTAATTGTAAATGAAGGAGCAGACTCACACAGAGTAGAATCCAGTTCAGCTTTTATATTGGTTGGGCTGAGGCCTTGCAAATAAAAGTATTGTATCACATAACGATGACCAATTTTCTCCATTTTCAAAAATTCACTGAAAATGTTCACTATTGATGGCTGCCAAACAAATGTTAAACAACATGGCGTTTTCAAACTTGAAACATGCTTTATAGATAGCGTTCTTTCTCATTCAGTGTTATATTTTAAACAATTACCATCATCTCTAGGTCAGGCCGGGTACTTATGGGACCACCTTCATAAATACTTTAACTGGTAAGTTAAGCTCAGCCTGATTCTTAATAAGGTCCATTAGATCTACTGTATCAGGAGCTGTTATCTGTGCATTGTACTAAGGAGAATGTTATTCTCAAATAACCTATTGTATCCTCTACTGGGGTTCATCATCTAAGGCCTTGGCCATTTACAGGGCCCAAAAAAGAGCGATTTGGCTCATGACTTTTGCTAAACACAACTCCCCTTGCCATCTCCTGTTTTAAAAATTGGATGTATTGCCAGTGCCATGTATTTATATTTTTCATGTAGTAGTGCATACAAAATGAAATCTATCTAAGTATGTGAAAAATTGCGATATCCATAAATATTCTTCAAGGCAAAATGAGCAGCTGCATGTTTAATATGTAGGCACAAAAAATGCAGTTGCTGGTCTTAATGTTACAGGCCTTCAACGTTATGATAAACCTTCAACTGAGATTAAGACGCAAGAAAGTATGACTGCATTTAAAGTCAATCTGCTTAGGTTCTTAAAACTAAAAATGTTTTATTCAATTGCTGAATTTCTTAATAATGCCTGATATGTGTCTTGTATCCATTGTATCTACTTGTATTTTGTTACTTTCCCCTCACGTGTCCTATATCAAGTGTAACAGTTGTGACAACTTGATCGCTGGACAAATAAAATCCATTATTATTATTATGTAAAGGTAAATAGACGTTAGCGAGTGTCCAAACCCACTTTATTAGACAGAATACCATGAATAAATGGAAAAGATGAATGAGCGAACATGAATTGAAAGCTACAAGGCAACATTTAGAGTAATAAGTGATTTATGAATCCAAAAATAAAGGTATATTTATAATGGTATCAATGTTGGCAATGCTTCAAGCTATATAGTGCACCCAATGAGTTTCTGTGGGCAGATGGAGGAATTAGCTGCAAAATGGTTTATAGTAGGCTTTATGTGATTCATGGGCTGAATGACGTCTGGTTGATCCCCCTCTGTCAACGTGACAATGCCACCGCCTGATTCCAGGCTATACATCAAATATCCTGACGGGAATTATTTGCGGTGAAGTGGAATGCAGCATAGGAAACAAACCTCATGATGTTCAATTTGGATTTAGAATATAAAATAGTATGAAGTGGCCTATTTTGTCCCAGTGGATACTTAATCAAATTTAATTGAAAATGTCAAATGGAATGGCGTGAGCCTCCTAATGATAGGCATGTTCGGGCAAGCAGGGCCGTGGCCCCAACCCTAAATTTTTGGCATTCTCTTTAATTTATGATGTTTACCTACCAAAGAATAAGTAGGTTCATAAGGAATGCTTTTCTCAACTCATGGTGGCTGACTTTGAATGCACTGTTATAGCTTTCATTATTCCAGCATATCACTGATGAGAGAGGCTTGGAATACATTTCGGGAAAATCAATCCCTCTCCAAGACTACTGCCTTGAAGTTTACTTTGTCTCCTATTGTCAAAGTTTTTGCAATTATTGTGACTTTTCGCCATCTAAATTGTATTTATTCACAAGATTTGAGAATTATGCTAGATGCCTTGGAATTTGATCTAATGTAGAGAGTGAGGTGGGAAGGGAAACTCCTTTCCTTGGATATTCTCTCCATGGCATCCATCCACCATGAGCTGAGGGAAAGGCTATCATAGTATGATTTCACTTGTAATTCTAGATGTTGAAAGGTATCAAGAATATTTGGCTGAAGACAGTGAAATCCCTATAGATTGAGGAGGAGGCAAAAATTAGGGAGTAATGATTAAAAAGGAAGCTGAGATTGTTCCTCACCCTCCCGCATATTTTAATTAGCTGGCATTCAATTGTAACCACCAAGGGGTTACAAAGCCCAGATAAGGACCAGGTGGTCTTAAAATATATTCAATAGCCAAGAACCAAGAGTAAAGTTGGAAGAAATTCTAGGTTTGTGCTTTCTGATATTCAACTTCTGCATCAGGATGACAGTATATTACATTGAGGAAATAGTGCACTCAAGTGTACCATGGAGAAAAATAAACTTAATCCCTTTGCTTTTGTATTACATCTTGTTGGCATTTGGTGGAATTCAGATCAGTGGAACCTTACCTACAAAATGTAACTGTATTAGAAGTAATCTTGTAAAATTATTTTTCTTCGAGAGGGGTTTTGGTTACTGCTGTAAAAGTCAGTGTTATCAGTTGAGACCACTGCTCCAAAATATATTTTTCTGCCAAATTGAATGTTCCTTTGCTCCATCCATGGAAAAATTGACAGAAAAGTAGGGGTAATCTCAAAGACGACTGCAGGCTAGAAGCATAGCTTATATTTCAGTCAGCCCATCCATCTCTCTCCCTCAACCATCCTCTCTTTAGCTAGCCACAGCTGTCTCCACTCAGGTTGCTGAATCCTCACCTCCTCCATCAAAGCATGGGACCTGTCCACCAGGTGCACCATATTCTGGTTACAAAGTGTGCGTGGGAAGTAAGCCCTAAATAATAATAGAGGACAAATACAGAAAACCTAGGAGTACTGCGAACCAAAATATTTTCCATCTGAATTTTTTTAATTTTACATCTCCTTATCTCATAATTGTGACCATCTTTAAATCATGAGAATAATAATTGAGATTGTTTTTTGTTGCCTTCCTAAATAGTATTTTAAATGTAACACCTTCACTGATATGACCACCCTACTGTGATCAGTCACTTTTAAAGCTCCCTCACTGAGTAACAGATGTTGTGCAGAATACCTTTCGTATGTCTCCTAGACTTTGGTCAAATGTCATGGCTGACCATACTAGGAGCAATTCTTATAACTCCCTCCAGCACAACCCTTGGAAATATGTATTCAAGCTTTACTAAGCCAGTCAGCCCAGGAATTGCAATCAATGTTGGCGATATTAGAAAATCAGTATATTAGGAATGGGTTGAGAATTGATGAAAACAAATAAAGGTTATTAGGTTGTCAAAAAAGATAAGCTTAATTGAATTTAAAATTGGGGAACATAAACTAGAGCAGGTAGAGCAGATAACCTATTTAGGCAATGTTTTGGACTTGGTTGATCGAAGTAGTGGTGACATCAGAAGCAGAGTTTCATTAGGAAAAGAAACTTGCACAAGGAAAGAATTGATGAGAGGGTCATTGAGTAAGGATGTTATGAAAAGACTGGATGTCAAGAAAATACCAGTGAACACTGCTTCGGTGAATGGTTTTTTGCGATTGGGAAACTTGGTCATTGAAGCAAGATGATAGGCAGAGATTTGGATGCTTCTGAGATTTGGGTGTGGAGGACAATGAAAAAAATTAATTGGGGTAAAAAGGAACAAAAAATGAAGGAGTACTTCACTTTTCAGGAGAAGGAAGAGAAAGTCATATGAGGCAGAAAAGGTGAACGAAGAGCACTTTTTTAGCGCCAGTATGTTGAAAATGGATACAGAGAGGGAAGAATGTTTGGCGAGTGAAGGTGTAGGAAAAGCATAGTTATGTTGGACAGAATGAAGGATGGTAAAAAGTATGAGGAATTGAAGGATCTATCCTAAATTAACATTCAGGATAGATTTTGTATGGACTATCAAACAATAATACGTCAATATCAATCCTTCTTATATTTTGAAATGGATATTTAGGAATCAGAGAGATAATGGCACAGAAGGTAGGAATGAGTGTGACTTGAGGAACAGGATAAGACAAATTTGACCCACAAGTGGCATTAACACCATGGAATAATTATCTAGGAAACAGGATGAGGAACCTTTGAATCATAAAATCATATGTAATTGGCATTTTCCATTTTTATCAAGGTCTAATTTGAGACAATCATTATTAACATGATTTTACTTGCTGGTTTTACCTGATTTTTTGAAAACTGAATTTCACTGTAGTGCATAATGTTGAAACAAACTTTGGAAAGTAAACTCTCGGAGGAAACCTCTCTTCACTTCCAAGTCACTTTCAACCTTGTGTTGGAGGTGTTTTCCCTTCGGTTCGCTGAAGAGGGCCACTTTGTGGCCGAAACACGCGTGTTCGACGCACTTCCTAGTTGCTTTTTACCTGTGTCCAGATTCTCCCAGAAGTTGGGCCCTTTTGAGTGTGTGTGCGTTTCTCGAGTGCTTGTGTGTGTGTTTGGTCTGTGCCATCCACAGAGTGTGTGCTTGAGAATATCCTGGAATCTTTAACGGGGTCTACTCTACAGCCTCGTGAAGGATTCCATCTCCATCTGAAATTCTTTAACAGGGTCTCACAGCCTCGTGAAGGATTTCAGACAGGATAGTGTGCGTGTGGCTGTGTGTTGGTCCCTGACGCGGATTAATCTCCCGTAAACCGCCACAGAGTGTGTGCTTGAGAATATCCTGGAATCTTTAACGGGGTCTACTCTACAGCCTCGTGAAGGATTCCATCTCCATCTGAAATTCTTTAACAGGGTCTCACAGCCTCGTGAAGGATTTCAGGCAGGATAGTGTGCGTGTGGCTGTGTGTTGGTCCCTGACGCGGATTAATCTCCCGTAAACCACCACAGAGGGTATTCTGGTCGAGAGGTTGTGGTTGGTCCCTGACGTGATTCCCGTCACACCAACACAACAATTGGTCTGACGAGAGATTGGCAACTAATCCTTACGGCCATTGGAGTTTTCTTCCCCTTTCTTCTTCTTTAACTCTGTTTACTTGACTGTAAATCCATTTGTAGAATCGGGCTCTTCTGTCTGTCTTTCATCTAACTCTGTTTACTTGACTTGCGTATTTATCCCTTGTCCTTTCTCGAGGAACCTCCAAGCGTAGTTTTCCTTGTATCACCGATAAATCCATAATGTATTAAGGTGTACTAACTCCGCCGGATCTTCTCTAATACCGTATTCCATATTCCCTTTTCCGTTTCCATTTCCCGTGTACTACCTCGTTTCTAACTTCACGGTTCATTTAATTCTTCTCCGATATGCTTTCCCAATGCCCAATGTCTGGTATTAGTAGGACAACCCACCACACTTTCTTGCGGTGGTACGTGGACTATTGTATAGATTTAGATGCTTGAGGATCGGCTTGCATTCTAGATTCCCACCCCAAGGGCCCCAGTTCGAATCCCTGCTGCGGTAGATTCTTTTCTCTGCTACCCATATTTAAAGAGCGATTTGGAGAGCACTTCATGTGGAGTAAGCCTTTTGTCGGATGAGACATTGTGGTCCCTTGGTACCATTCGTCAATAGAAAACTAATGGCAACCCAGGGTTTCGCTCATCTTTCCCTATTCCCTGAACGTCCTTGCCCTATCAAATTACCCATGTCTATCCCTAATGGAGCCTTATCTGCCGGTTACCGTACCTATAGCAACCAATGCGTGAAAATAATGAAAAATTTTAATTTACCTTAAAATCATTTTTCAAATAGTGTTACGTATATAAGTAGCTTGTTTTTTGTCATTTTCTAAGATAATTTATGGAAAACATAGTCGGAAAGCCCATGAAAAATCAATACCCTAATAGTTTAATGATCGAAGGCCCACGCTAATAACTCAGTCTTTAATTTTTTTACATGAGATAAAAAATGGCGCTTTACAAACAGTCGCGTCAGTTTTTAGCAAAAGAAAAAGATCTCAGATATCCCGCTTTTTTGTTCTCGCAAATCTCTATTGGCACAAATAACTCCATCTGCCAGACGCCTAACCTATAATATCTACTAACTTCCCCCATCCTCAGAGGGTATTGCTAATCATCGCTCTCTTCGGATAGAGGAGACGCGTGTCTTGGCTCTCTCTTTTTGAGGCGTGCAATAGAGACGATTTTCAACTTTTGTATTTTATTTTTAAAAACACTGGCGCATACGATGACGTGGGGTACGCACGCCTTCACGATACTCGGCCCCAGATGCATTCTCCTTCACATTCTCCTCGCGTCCTCCCTCCTGGAGAGGGCTTCGGCGAAATTTCAGCAAAATCATCCCCATCCTGGTAATTGTGGGTGGGAGAAGGGAGCCCACGAATGGAGGGGAGCGAGGGAAACAATGAGATATTCCGGAGTCCCTCGATGCGAACGAGTCTATTAGTCAACGGGCTGCGCAAGACGGGGTCGGAATCTCGGGGACGGTGAAGCAGTTGGGGTGGGACAACCGAAGCAGGGGGTCGTCGCCCCCTTGTGAGATCCTCCCCCTCCCTTAACTATACGGTGGCGGAATTCAAGAGTGAGAGGGGAGCTCAGGAGAGCCCGCCCCTTCCCACCATATGTTTCTTCACGGATATTTTTTTTGCGCTGAGCTCCTTAAAGTAAAAATAAGTAATGATTTAAGTGGTTGTAATTATTCTTTCATGAAATGAAGAATGATTAATGACCATTGACTAATAAATGGGTGCGACTTATTTCACTATTGATAAAATTTATCTCCATGACGCCATTCAAGTTAACATTTGCTATCGCTCACGTTTAATTGCAACACTGGCATCAGAACCCGACATCAAAAACTAGTCCAAGGGCCGAGAGATCGGCCGTAAAACCAGTTCGCCTTAGGTGGCGACAAAATTACGGCGGGGCCCAATTGAAAGAGATGCGGAGAGATGGTCCATTCCGAAGGTGGGGTGGGAAATTAAACATCCAGTTCCCGTACTATCCAAAGCGATCGTAATCCTATAATATTCCCTATTTAAACATTTGTGTATTTATCGTCAGCAATTAAACTGCATTGGTTTTTGAGTAACAGCTTTTTAATGTCACACATACTGTGAGCGAGGCGCCCATTTAAATCTTACTTTCCACTCCAGTAATCAATTCGATGGTTGGTTTAATGGATTTGGGTAGAGGTCACCCAATACTAAGCTCAACGGCGTGTGAAATTCATTCATCAGGGCTGGGAAAGGGAGCAGTTCCTTTCCGTATACCGCCTGTGGTTTCCCAGGGTTGATCTGGTACCCGAAAAATCACACACCTGGGTGAATCCGAAGGTTACCAGAAGCGTTACCGGGAATCAAAACCGGACCTTCCCTTCAGTAAATCCTTACCTTGTATAAATAATTATATTGTCGATTTTCATGTTTGTTGGTTGATATAGCAGCGACAAACGAAGAGTAAAGCCGTAGCGTTGACTTCGAAAACCCTTTTTTTGTCTGGATTTTATTAATTAGTTCAGGTTGCGGAGTGAGAGGTATTAAGCAGTGGGATGATCGATGTTTTCTGACACTGCTCATCTAAACTTCTCTGTTATGTAAGAAAGAGACTGTCTGGAGCAATTCTCACTCCCTCCAACATTATCTGGCTGCGTCACCGCTCTGATGAGAGGGGTTTAGGGAGTGAATGGGGCATTGCATTCGTTTCCTGCCTCCCTCGGTTGTTATCGCGGGATGTGGAAGAACGAATGGGAGGGGGGGGAGAGGGGATAATGATTGAATATTTTCCAGGCGATTTCTCAGTGGTGTCGGTTGCGAGTACTTTAGCAGGGGTGCGAATCCAGTTCCTTTAGCTAATAAGCAGAATCGGCTTCTTCGATATGGCGCCTAATCCTATTTTATGACTCTATTTCTTGAGAGGACTCTCGAAATCATCTTTCATTTGATAATAACCGATCGGTTTTTTAGCTGAAAGACGAATATTAAGGGACGTTTTGATTTCTGAGACTATCGATATCAATGAATGGTTCTTCTTAAGAGCCACCCACGGTAGTCCAGTTGGTAGAGCTCTGGGATGCCGACGAGACGGCCCTGCTTTGATTCCGGGAATTGCCGCTGGGAACCTTCAGTTTTGTCTATTTTTTGTGACTTTTGGACAACAAAGTCATCCTGAGAAACCACAGTTGGTACAGGGAAAGGAACTGAACCCTTCATATCTTGAATGTGTAAACGTCACACCTAAATCCTTAAGTAGTTTTACGGTAATGTTATATTCCCCTACTGCCTTATTTGAATACAAGTAGTTAAATGCCTTTTCTATTTCACCGTCGAGTAAGCCTGAACCTAAGAATTTTATATGAATTTAGAATATTTTGGTTCAGAGCTAAACTATCAGTCATAATTATGAGTTTACGCGATACGAAAATCTGCAGTACATTCGATGATCTAGCGTGTGATTTTTGGATCGATTCATCATCATCGTCCAAGTAATAATTAAAATAAAATATTTAATTTAGAATAAACGAGTGGAATGACAGCATTTTGGAATTATATTAATATTTCCCCTGCATTTTAAACTCCAATTAGATGTATTATTCGTCACCTACCTGCAGGCCTTTTTTTGCGGCCGCTTTGATCCTACGCACAAAAGAATCCACATAAAAATGTGTTGTTTACCATACATTATCGCAAAGAAGTAGACTAAGGTCTCGCCGCCTCAGCTGATTGTGTCTCGAGTGGAAGATATACTATACCTCTTCATCCTTCGTACATAATATCTGGAGAGGATAATTGCCGCTCACGCCACGGAAAGTGGCCTGATTCATCGTGCGCATCCTCGTCATAACAGCACCTTTGAGGTTGGTTAGTAATCATTCAGAGTTAAAGAAAAAGAAGGTGATTAAAGGCTGGAATTCTGTGAAATATTGTGACATTTTAATGCATTAATTGTGCGCTGGGGTTACTCACCACGGGATTCGCAGAACACCTTGCTACTATTCGGCGGGTTATTTACGAGTCATCGAAGTCGCGTGATTCAGTAGTTCCACCAGGGGTGCGAAGCGAGTCGACGGGGACGATTTGCTGTTTCGGTGTGATAAGTTGGGAGTGAATTACTTTGCAACGTGGGGTTTAGAAGTTTATTGACGATCTTTGTTTTTTCTTCATGAAGCGCAATCCCAATTAAAACGAAGATGGTTATGTTTTCGTCGCAAGTGTAGAATTGGAATGAATAAAAAACTCATAAAATACTTTTCACTGCGATTATGCGACAGTCTTAAAATTATCCGACTATTTTCGCAATATTTCCCATGCATCCGATCGATGCTGAACGTAATGTAAAAAAGCGGAGATGCAAATGTTCCGGCATTAATTTTAGGGTTTGATAACCAATGACGCCGATAAAATAATGGGCTGGAGCCTCAGATGAGTTGGCACTTCGTTGCCAGTAGTTGCACGCACGCCCTTGGCGAGATTATGCGCGATATTTAACTGTGGTGGCATTCCGATTCAGGGTCACTTTCATGGTGATAAATGAAGGTTTGATGTCTCCAGGTGAACTCATGTGGAGATCTGCCTGGTAACACGACGGGTATATTATCAGCCATGTGAGGCGTCCCACAGAGGTTGGGATGATTTGCAAAGGAGGGGAAGTGTTTTGGTTCCAAAATTTGAATGATCGACAGGGAATGAAACGAGTCATTTGTAAACGAAAGATTCGCAGTCTCTCGAACTGAGCTTGTTTCACGATTGAGTGTTGACTACGATTTTGGGGTACAATATATGAAATTTATACCCGAAGTATTTACTTATTATTCAATTTTGGTCATCGTTACGTTTCCTCGATTGCATCATGTTTTCGTTTCGCCGTGCATTTCTATGCATGACGCAGTGTACACTGACACTGCGGGACCATACATCTCACAATAGGCGATTTTACTACCTATTAGCGTTGCCCACTAGACTTGTCCCGTCTGGCTATCATTATGAAAAGAATGAGTGAAGTTCACTGCGGTGAAATTTTATGCACAGCACGTTTTTCCTCCTGGCATTACGTAGCTTACGACCGCAGGAAACCCGATCACAATAAGTGCCCATCTAAGCATCTGGGAATCAAGAATTTTCTAAACGCATATGCTCCATCGTATTTCCCCTCATTGAATTCATTAATCGACATTTTACATGTAGAGATCTGGAATTTTTTATATTGACATCATGAAAGCCATCCTCATAAGAGAACTGGAGTTCCTATAATTCAAATTTTTGTCTTAGAAACTTAGTATGCGACATGAGAGCATCATCGTCTCATGTGACTGATTCCGTTCAAATTTTAGCTGCGGGGAGAGTTTCGTGTAGCCTTTTAATTAGAAACGCTGTTTAGTTACGGAGTCACTGTACGGTGAGTCATCGGTAGACAGCCAGGGAATACCAAATTAACCTTAAGCTCGAGCTGACCGCCACTCTAACAACTTAAGAGGAATACTGCCTTTTCACCAAATCCTCGACGTACATTCTTATGCAAGCATTCGGTTACCTCATCATTCTTGCTTCTATCAATGAAATTGTACTGTTAATAGACCATTGATATCCTGCATTTTGATTATCAACTGGGTGAAACATGCCAGCAAAGCGATAGGAACAATGAGAAGGAGGGTCGTGGCGGCGTGCGCAGAAGGGTCTGGGCTCGAGCCTGCCTGGAGCCGCCGTCGATGCAGATCTTGGTGGAAGCAGATATGATTTTCAATCCGTCGCTTGAACGAGGAAACAAAATGATTTTCTCGCAGAAATCTCATGTCATTCCGTTCCTAAAATAGTAGCTTACGTGCTTATGAGTAATATATGATACTTCAAGGCAAAAAAAATCAAAAATATTTTATCAGCAACTTTTATCGGTTTCTAATAAATTTACTCTTTAGACCGATACCAGTTTTTCTATTTGATAATGACATAAATAATGTAGTTTTTTTCCGAAGAGTGTTTACCTAACCTTTCGAAAGTACCTACTTGTTTTTCTTGGTGACACCATAAAATTCTTAATAACAAGAATGCTGCTTTCCTGCGAAAAAAAAACAAATTCCATTTTCATCTAATCCAAAGGTACCACCTTGCGCCGACCTTCTCCCGCTTTCCGAGCTCGAAATATACCCTGCGATTATTAATAATGCACTAATTGTGTAATCACTCGCCATCAAGAACTTATATAAGACGGACCAAAACCTCATCCCCTGGACTGAATGAAAACAACCTAAGGGTAGCCTAACATCCATCTCTCTCTAAAACGTTCCATGCGATATGCATGACCTGCATTTTTTAAGACAACCAAACCACTGGGTTTATATATATATATATATATATATATATATATATATATATATATATATGTATATATTAATTCTGTTATATAATTGGAAAGAGGTTAAAAATATTTTATTACGTTGAAATGAACAAAAAGGCGGAAAATAAGTCAAACCGCTTAGCTACGTCCTTATGACACTATGATATCATCTGTCATTTTTTCACCCACTTAATGGCCCTTATATTTTTTTTAATCCGAGTGATTTATGAAGTGTTTTTCGTGCGTTGAAATTATTTTCTGCAATTTTCGTCGAGTCTCGTAAGCGAATTGATTTGAAATGCACTTTTCATATTTCCTAATTGTGATAAAATCAACTATGAGTTTTTCTTAACCGTTACATCTAATGCTAAAATGAAAATAATTTAATCATTACCTCGGATGAATGAGCCCTCTGCGACTGATTCCAGTCGCAGAGGGCTTAGGAGATAAATTTTTATTTTAACCACACATAATGTGCTTTGAAATGTAAAAAAGCAACGCACCATATAACGAGGCGCATGGTCTTAATGAGCCATTATAAAACTGTAGGAAGATGAGGTTTGTCTTTGCGTTTCCCTTTTTGTCTCTATCTTTTATTTATTACCTTATTCATTTCAAATCTTTTGAGACGATATATGACACTTAATAACTACCTGAGATGGTAACAAGGCCCTTTTCATATATTTTGTATACGCCCTCATGTCAATATCACTAGCACGGAACACTCACTCCGGTAATTCGACCTGTTTTTTAAACTACACCCCCAAATAATGAACGGCAGCTTATGCGAGCCTACGAAAACATGTTCGCTTACTTCTTCCATGAGGGCGAGAATGTAAAAAACAAATTGGCCATCGCTGAACGTTTTTTATAAGGTAAAATGCGTGATTAATAATATATCGCGCTTTCCCTGGCAGCCCACCAGATCTTCCAAGTAAGGGGTGCCTCACACTTTGCGTATCATTGCTTGTAAACGTAAAACATTTGAGAATATAGCCATTTGACTTTCAAGGAAATCCTCCCATCAACATTCTACATCACCTTAACGCTACTCAAGCTACTGCATAATAGCAGATTATACGAGCGTATCACCTTTGATCAGGGCGGAATTGGAAATCGCGACCACTGTTAATACCTTTTTTCCGAAGTACTGTGCTCCTGAAGAGAAAAATTTGTATCGAGAGTTGGTTCATTAATTATAGTATTCATGTGCAGTTACAGTAAGTTCTAGCCCCTTAGGTTATGAAAGAAGAATTTGATGCTGCTAAACACGAATAGGCTATTACAGCGCAGTCGAGTGTATGGCGATGACTCATTTAATACTAAAATTAATTGTATAATCCCTATTCCAAATCCAGGTAAGAAGTACCTTGAAGGAAGCATGTTATACAAATAATTTGAACAACCTTGCGATGAAATATCAGGACTCCAAATTGCCCAAAAATTGAATAATTTCCTATCATTGCATTAATTTTTCGCCTAGTGAAAGATGATATTAAGTCTCTCTAGTATTATAGCCCAATTTTCAAGCTTTTAGTCAATTTGAAACATGCATTTGGGGTTTCATTATTTCAGCACAAAAGTTACTTTTAAAGAGCTCTGTTTTTTTCAACATATTTTATTTCCCCGTAGAAATATGTAAAAATGAAATTTACAGGCCAATTCCAATTATTTTAGTTTTTAGACCGATTTTTCAATCCAATTTTTTTTTTAATTTTAGGTTTTAACCAGTTTCGCTATAGTGCTCCGGCTTGATTTTGTGAAAAAATAATGCCCTTCATTAAATCTTTTAAATGCATTCCGCACATTTCGGGATAAGGTTCAGAAAACAGAGCATCAGTACGACGTAAATGAATGTCAATACCCAATTGCTTTTTCGTATATTACAATAAATCATTTATGTTGTAGCTTTTTTAGTTAAAATGAAGAAATACCATATTCGTTTTACTTGTTCTCTAAGCTTTTAATGACCCTTCATGCGATTTGATATTACTGTAAAGTGAAGGAATGACGTGAGATGATTTTCAATTTCAACATGCTTCAATTTTCATGGTCTAACAACCTTTATTTGCAAATTAACGACGTCTACGAGTTTTTATAAAAACTTTATGACTGAGCTTACCGATGAGTTCGACGTGGATACATACATAAATTTACATGCATAAATGTACATGCATAAAGCTGCCTGCAAATTTATTAAAAACCACATACCTAAGTTTATTTTATCACGGGTTTTAGCTAGATTTCTTAACGCTTTCTCTGGTCCTGACTTGACAATTGTCTGTATAATATGCCATAGAGCATCTAATTAAGGCCTGGAATTATCGACAACGGTACCGCAGCTCCAGTTTTAAACTTCCAAGCACACGTTCCTTTCGAGAATTTTTCATGGGTAAGGCTCAACTGCTCCCTCTCCGAATGCAAAGACCAAGAGCTCGGAACTATTAATCAACCTCCTAGTATGGGTTTTGCATTAATTTCCTCCCTTCCCTTCTCTCCTCCCCACCCCCGAGGGACAAATTAAAAAAAAAGGATTCCCTATTCGTCCCTTTTATTCCTGTCGCCGTGTCGCGCCTAATATCGCCAGTTAGCCACCGCGCCGACGACTCCTCACCCCCGGCGCCTCCCAATGCCTTCCTCCCCCGATGTGCATCATTCATCCGTCACTCCCTCCCCCAAAACTTATTCCCCTCCTATTTTTCCACGTCTCCCTCCCCTTCCCCCCCCTACTATCCCAAAAACATGACACCTCCCCCCTTTCTTCTCCCTCCCTAAAACTCTCCGACGCGGACGGAAATCTGCATTAGGGCCTCGCCGCAGGGTTTTTTTAGGATGCACATATTGTGCACTTCTTACTCTCCCCTCCCACTTTTCGAGGTCGATATGGATCAGTCACGCTCGCAGCTCTCGAGAAAGAGAGAGAGAGAGGGAGACGAAGAAGACTCTTCTACGTATTCACTCCTTATCCCAAACAATTCCGACTCATATCCTTTTCTTCCGCTCTCGACAAGCCAATCTCCCGACCTCGGGGTGTTCACGTCGTCTCCCGGCGGCACCCCCTTCCGAGTCATTTCCGCGATTCATTCTTCTTCCTCCTCCGCCGGGCGCCTTCGCTCTTTCTCTCTCTCTCGCTTGCCTCGTGGGCAGGGAGGCGCAAGAGCCGGGCGGGTGGGCCTCGCGTCGGATGTCGATTACCTCGGAAGGAAGGAATCCCTTTCGCTCCTGGTACATGGATGGCTTTCGTTCGCGCCAAGGACGTGTCAAGAGATTTTGCAACCTCTCCGTCGCTTGGGGGGGTGGGAGGTATAGAGGTTGGAGGGATGGATAAGATGAGGGGGAAAATTGGCCGGGATACTTCTTCTTCCCATTGTGGACTCGCAAGAAATTTCTCAATACGTGTTCACACATACGTATATCAGCGACATAGATCGGGTGTTCGGATATTGCGCCGCCAAAATTTATGAGTCGGGAGTGGGGACGAGTGTTTTCAATTTTTTTTTCTTAAGCAACTCGTGCCCTGCGGTCCACCGTGGTCGATGATTGAACACGGAGTGGCTGGAGTGTGAAGAATGACGAGATGAGTGACTGTAAACATGGTTTTCACATGGTAGATACATTAAATTGATATGCATTGCGATTAGAAAAAACTTCGGTCTTTTTTGGTTTGTCTCAAATTAGGAGAACCATCATGCTGAAAGGATAGAAAACTTATTCGATTTCATCAAGCTAGTAATTCATTTACGGCAAGATCCGTTTTTTCGTAAGGTACGCCCGTTCGGTGATACAGTATGCGGGGTGTGGGGAGAAAAGGGTTTATTGCACTATATCTATTGAACTCCTTATCCACCCAAGATGACTTGAGTACTAAACGAAATACTTGATAATTATAGAGACATATGGAAATATCTCTTCCTTGCCGATTCGGCAATTACGAGTACATTCCAAGAAACTGCGGGAGATGTCGCAAGAGTAACTTTTAACGGAGTCATCCGCTAAATTAGCATTACAATGAAACAATTTCAGCGCGTAAAAATCATTCGCCTTGACTGGAATATGTAAGATGACGCCTCGGTAACTTACTGGCTAAAGCACTCGGTCGGAAATTAATGGATTTGGGTTCGTGTCTCGGTCAAGGTGAATGATTTTTGCACTCTAGAAGTATTTCATTGTAATGCACATTTAGCGGATGACTCCGTTAAAAGTTACTCTTGCGGCATCTCCCGCAGTTTCTTGGAATGTACTCGTAATTGCCGAATCGGCAAGGAAGCGATATTTCCATATGTCTCTATAATTATTAAGTATTTCGTTTAGTACTTTAGTCATCTTGGGTGGAGAAGGAGTTCAATGAAGGTAGTGCAATAAAACCTTCTTGTTCGCTGTGGTAGGAAATCGTTCTGGAATACAGTTCGTCGGAGAACTGAATCAAGGAAGGTCTCGGACAATAATCAAAGAAGATTTTAAACCGAATGAATGGACACAGTGAGCGTAGATGAGGTATTCAGAAGATTTGAAGAAGATAATGCACGTAAAAATGTCATGATTAGATGAAAAAAGAGGGAAAGGACTCTGTGAGGAGGATTTTGGGAGATTATATAGAATAGAGAACACAGGGAGGAAGAAAATTGGGCATGAGAGTGTGACAAGGAATAAAAGAAAGAACGGATACTTGCCGTAACCAATCTGTTAATTGAAAACACAGAGAGATTCAACGCAGTATACCGACTCTTTGCACAAAGAAGTTGACTTTAGATGGTGTTAACGAGGAGTTTCAGGAGTGTTCTGGAATTAGTTATTTGTAAACCTTGTAAAGAGCAAAAGCGTAGTACTTCATCCACCGGTAGGAGGACGAAGTACTAAAATTGGACCTTGTCATAATACGTGGAAACCATCAACCTGTGTGACCTGTATTCAACAATTCTCCCTTTCTCAAGCGTTGTCAAAAATCTTCGTCATGAAAGCATTGTTTTATCCTGGCTCCCAAATCAGTAATAGTAAAAAGAATATATATGTATACATAGATGATTTCGTCGACGTAACACGGAAGTGGCGAATAATAAATTAGACAGCAACAAACAATATAGAAACACAAAAAAAGATCACTCACGTTATTTCTTGATCATTTTGACGGAATTCTGCTCCGTCTTCATCGGAAGATAGAGAAGTAATTAAAGTCATTACTTTAAAGTCATCGGAAGATAGAGAAGTAAGTAAAGTCATTACTTCTCTATCTTCCGATGAATACGGAGCAGAATTCCGTCGAAATGATCAAGAAATAACGTGTGAGTGATCTTTTTTGTGTTTCTATATTGTTTGTTGCTGTCTAATTTATATATATATATATATATATATATATATATTTTTTTTTTTCAAATGGATTCCATCGTACATGAATGAAATTGTCATGAGTATGATGCATTATGATTTGGATTAAGTTCGGTTTATTTGACTCATGAGACGTGAGATATTTATATTTAGACATGCTATGAAATCATGTACGCAAAAGAAAGATTTTGCTTTTTGAAAAGTAATCCTAGGGAATGCTGGAGTTGAAACTTGAGTAAAACCACGTTTGCAAGCACATCTGATGGATAAGTGGAGCGATTAAAACTCTGCGAAAATCTAATTGTGAATCTAAGCTTGATTCCAATACACTTAAGAAAATTACGAGGACTGTGCAATAAAAATGATCGTACATTTTTATTCTCTCAATTTGTTGAACAATTATTTGACTTCATTTATGTTGTTGGCATAAGTTATAATCTATATGTAACACAGTTTCATTGATTTTACTCTAGCATTGTGTGAGCGGTAGCCGCAACAATTTTGTCTATTCATCTCGCTAACGACAACGAAAATGCGTCCCTCGACGCCCTATTGAAATTTTGCTTTCAACTGAACAAACGTCACCTGAGGCTAATGATAAATCATTAAAAAATAATGGAGATTGTGATAGAAGATGGTTTAAAATGTTTAAAGAGGGGAGGCTATGTCAAAGGTTCCCGGAGTTCCATTAACTAGCTGTCCTTTTGGAAGTCGGCATGGTTACATTTTGAGGGGAGATCGAGTGAAGCCAAGAGCACTATCAGAAACACTGAACACTTCATTAGGTTCCACCCACACGTTGGTAAGAGAAAAATTTGCGAATGAGATATATTTGTTCGCGGTAGGTTCCGAGACCGCTAATACCCGAATAATAGGGCATTCACGTGCGGATTTATTCGCAGTTGAAGTCGATGCTATAGGAAGAGGAGCAGTTTTTTCCGAAGGTTACCACTTCAGATGAAACTGCAATGTCATTTGATCCTGAGAGCAAACAGCAAAGCTGTGTGCGTAAATCTCCGAAGTCACGAGCATAAAAAAGCCCAAGTGCTGGGAAAGCTATTGTCTTATTATTTTCCCATATTCAGAGCAGGCAAATCAGCACACCCAACCGCAAATGAAGCATAATACACGGTTGTAGTGAAAATTCTCCCAGGCCATATCAAACACACCAGACGGCATTTCAAAGAAACAGACTGGGTGCTCTAAACACGATAACTCACGGCCAAACTTCTCAAATATTGCTGCTGAATATCTCGGGAAAGTCAGTATAGAATGTTCTCCTCTTCCTCCGTATATTCCAGATCTAGACTCATGTGACTTTTGCCAGTTCTACAATGTAAAGAAATACCTTCGCCAAACGATTTTTTTGATCATCAGAAGCAGTGATGAATGCTGCTGAGTCGATTTTGAACGATCTTTCAAAAAAATGGTTTCCACCATGCGTTCAAAGAAGAGCAGTAGGACAAATGCAATGGATTTCATGAATGGTACTTTAAGGAGGACCATTAAAATTAGGAGGATGAGTAAAAATACGCAGTATAAATAATAATGAATATTCTTTTATATAACTGCCTAGTACTATTTTATACTAGAAAGAGATGAAGAATTCTTGTCATAGCTAGTCTACCGAATCAGTTAGGTTCTCTACGGGCACAGAGACTAGCCTCTATTATACGAGCATCAATTTCTTTTACATCCTTCGAATTTCTCCAAGCAACCTTCTCTCCTCCTCCCCTTCCTTTGTTTTCCTTCCGTCTTTTTGTTTTTGCGGTTTACCGTTTTTACATTCGTACATCCTTAGCCTCCAAGACCCTTGGGAGTTTATATTGTGCTCCGCTTTCCGCTGGATGTAGAGCGTTATTTCGTAGCTCGCAGGAAATGATTATTTGAGCAGCTTCTGAGGTCGGTGAAGCTTTGCGAAATGGGTTTCTCAGTTTCGCAGATACTGGTGTCGCTTGAAAGGGGGGTCGGCCTTGCCCCGCGGAGGTTCATTCTGAAATAACCCTCTCTCATATTTTATCTCGGGAAAGAATAGGAAGGCATGGGTAGAGATATCTGAAGCGTCTTTCCTCTCTGAGTGACATTTGAACCACAAGCCCTTCCGCGACGTACTTGAGAAAATTGGGATTGAACATGGGAATGAAAAATTCCTTCCCCCTTGAAAAAGGAACCCACGACGATCATGGAACATCGGACACAATCCCCTAGATATCGCTGTTAAAATCCCTGATAAAGATGAAAGCCTTGGCTAATTATTGTTTTAAAAGTTATATCCTCCTCAACTTACATTTGCTATTTTTATTTATAAAATGAATCCGATGTTTCATAATATAAATAAAAATTATGTAGTGATCTGTTAATGTGACTACTACAACCAAGACGTAAAATGGTTTTACATCTGGTAAATGGTGGGGTTCTTAATTTCCCAATATTACCCAAATGGAACTTTACTTTTCATCATTTCAAGCATCGGCGTCATAAATCCTGTCGGGGTTAGATTGTATTTTTTGAGCTTCGGCCGAAAAATATATTAATAAAAAATCCAAATTTGGGATTCTTCCGATATCTCTCCCTTTCCCGTGCTTCAATCACACTTTGCAGAATACATCGGACCCTAGTCTTAGTAATATTTCAGGATATCATTGAGAAATATGAGTTATATTCTCACTGCTAAAGCAAATTATCTATGTTTTCCAAAGAATTTCTAAGGTTGATTTGTATGCAATCGAATTTAGTGATAGGAATCCCATTTTAAAAAAATAGTGGGGTGAGTAACAATAAATAGTGGCACTAACGTACTTACCCTTTGAGTACGAGTCACTGGATCAGCGCTCGCAGGTCTTGATAGCCTTTTTTGTTTTGAATGACTTCTATTGGTTAAAGGAAAACAGAGGTATCCTAAGGATAGCTGGTCCTACTACCAAACTATAGGTCGCCAGTTTTATTCCGAGAGGTGTCAAATATTTTTAGTTTTGAAGTACTGATTTTTCCGATTTGGAGGCATTCAGAAGAGGATCGTACACCAACTACCATCCTGCACCAATGGCGAAAGGTATCAGTTTCACCATAGGGAGTGAAAGTCATGGGAGTGGATTTCACGGAATCGGACAATTTACTGCGATATGGGAGGCAACGGGAAAACAACACATTCATCTCCCTAGAAGATGCTGCCTTTCAATGAAATATGACATGATGTATTCCTCCCGGTGTATTATTCTTCCGGAGGTAAAATTATTTCCCAATCGGATGTCCGGGTGAGGACTACTAGTATGGGAACATCAGTCGAGGTGAACGAATGCAGGATAGGGATATGGAATGTTGAGGGAGTAGTTTTTTGCGGAAAATGAAAAATGCTAAGATGGCGGTGAATACAATAGGAGAGCAGGGATCGACAGATACAGGGTGATATACTCAAGAGATGAGCAAGCAATTACCGGAATGAGAGCCATACTCAAGAAGGAATGCGCAATAAGAGTCAAATTGCTCTGGCAACACAATGGATTGAATGGATTTACTTCCCAAAAAACGATAAATGTGAAGAAGCCATTATGTTTGGCAACAGTAGACTTTGCAGACCTTCGACACCGTTAATGCAAAAAAATGTTCAACAAACTAGAAGCGCTTCGGATGGACTACAACAACAAAAGAAAAATCCATCATCTCTAAAAGGAATGGCAACAACCATACAAATGAAAAACGGAAGGAAAAAAACATTATAAAGAATAAAGAGAGGCGGATTCAAATTCTCGCCAACACTATCAGTGTTTATCCAGAAGAAGTAATTAAAGAAGCTCAAGAATTGTGCATCAAATGAGTCCAGGTGAAAGGCGTAGAACTATAAATGTTCCGGTTCGCAGATGGCATCGTAGCAGTTGCAGAAACGCGAGAGGATTTGTAAGCCACTCCGAATGGCATGGACCAAGTACTAAGGGAATATAATATGAGCATATACAAGGAGAAAACTTGATTCGTGTGTGGAAGAGGGTAGCCAAAGACGGAAATCACACTCCGTGGATTGAAATTAGGACAATTGGAATCCTTCATCTACCTTGACAGCAGTATAACCTCGAGTGGAAGAAATTCGACCATCATCAAGCGAAGAATAGCACAAGCAAAGAAGGATTTAATGAAAAAGAGGCAATTACCGTGTTCAAAGAACCTGGGATTACAAACAAGACATCAGCTTGTCTAAGCGTTCGCATGGTACATAGTGCTCTACGGCTCAGAGGCATAAAACTATTAAAAAAAGTGAACCACTGAAGAATAGAAACCATCAAAACATGGTGCTGGAAGAGAATAATGATGAAGATTTAATTGATAGACAACGTTCACTATAGGTTACTTCTCACGCATACGTACATAAAAATTCGATCGAGATAGATTTGATTTCCGAACATTCTTTGGTACCAATAGAATTATTGCATGGGATCACTCACGGCAACAAATTATATTTTGAAGAAATCAACCCCATTTTCCATCAGGGTATGCATCACCTGACCTCAGTAAAGGTCAATTCCCTGCATCACGTGAACGAATCTCTAATCTAATTTAAGTCCTCGTCCACCATATTACTTTGTCCTTTTCTGCTGTCACTGTGACTATTTTAGGAGGCACACCACTCCCATCGAAGGAGCGGTTTCTTCTTGTCTTACATTTCGGTAAATTTATGGAGGAGATCGTTAATACCAGAGAGATAGCCATCTTCATAGCTGCCAACAACCCACCTAGAGGAGTGGTGAAACTTCAGATCATTTGGAAGGACATGTGTTTTGGAGGAGTCAACTAGCCAGATGTAGGCATTATTGTTGTCATGCATGAAGAGAAGGGTGCTGTTCCCATAACCTTAAAGTAGAAATACAATAGACAAAGAAAATGGCAAATATACGAAGCAAGAAACGACTTACACTCCACAAAGTCTTGCGCATGGGCAATTTACCTCATGAGCAAAGTAAAAACAAATTTTTATTTTTTGATTTGAACAAAATTTCATTTGAATTAACGTTGAATGAAGTTAAAACACTTTAGAAATTCCTCTCGGGTCTTACACTCTGTGAGAGTCTCCATCCTGGCCGACGTTTCATCGCCCAAGTTAAGCATGGAAAGATCAGGCAAAATGGAGGCTCTGACCGGTTGGAAGAACCGGAAGGAATTTATTTAGACCGGGAAAGCACCAGATCTTAAATTAAAACACTTATTATTTATAAATAAAATAGGAAATGCTACTATACGATATATTACTCGTTACTCGTAGTTGAGGGTAGGTATTCATTAATAGTAGTAGTTTAAGGGGAGGCGACCGACTACTGAGGTCATTTGCGCCATTAGGGATGGCCAGGAAAGGATACATGGTGGAGAGAAACCCGGCGTCGGCATTAGCCTACTCTTGACGAAAGGCACCAAGGAGTCCACAGTTTAACGTCCCATCCAACGGACGGCGTACTCACTCAAAGTGCTCTCCACAAAGCACCTCAGGTACAGATCGGGATACCACTGAAAAATATCTGCCGCATCCGGAATTCGAACCCGGGCCTTCTGGGTGATAATCAAGTACACTACATCATCCCGATCCCCAGATATTCATTGTTATAACACATTTAGCAAGAGCTATATAAAATAGTTTATACAAAGGAAGAAGGGGTTGGAATATGCATATTCATCTTTTAAAATGAAAATCCACATTTAAAATATATTATATTTAACAACCAGGAGGAATTTACGTTTGTAAAAATTTTAAGCTACATTATTTTTGGACGTGTGTGATCAAAGACTCAAAATCTCAACTCTGGTGGGCTAAAGCTCAAACTTTAAAAAAAGAAGATTAAAGGAAAAATTCTCTCCATTTTACTAATGGCACATTGTCACAATTCATATAAAATTATGAACCTTATCATGACTATATAAATATATACATATATATATATATATATATTTATATATCTTATATCTTCTTAACACCATATCTCAATTATATATCCACCTATACCACTCTCACCAACTTTCCAACGAGAAATTCGGTCTTTCCTTCTCCAATCTGGACCAGAAGAAGGCCTTAATTCCCCACTCTCACCCCTAAACTCCAGAACACCCCAGTTTTATCTCCTCCCAAATACACAAACCCAACATCCCCTGTCGGCCTATAGTTTCCAGTTTCAACTCTCTTACCGAAAGAATATCCGCATTCCTTGACCACCTCCTACAACCTCTTGTACTTTCCTTGCCCTCCTTCACGAAAGACACATATCACTTCCTCCACCATTTAAATTCTGTCTCCATTCCCTCAACCCCCAACCTACTTATGACCACCATCAACGTCACCTCCTCTATACCCCATGCATAAGGCTTATCCTCCCTCCGACATTATGTTTCTCTACACCCCCCCCCCCACAGCGTCCCTCGACTGAATTTCACCTCAATCTGGCTACTTTCGTATTGACAAAAAACGCATTCTCGTTCCATAATTGTTTTTATTTACGGACCAAAGGCGATGGGTACGAGGATGGCGCCATTATACGCCAATCTCTTCATGGGCCACCTCGAAGAGACTATCCTTTCACGGCAACCCCTCCAATCTCTTTGCTGGGCCCGCTACTTACACGACATTTTTGTTCTCTGGATACACGGCTATGAGTCTCTAATAATTTCTTATTGGCCTTAAATTCTTCTTTCACTGTTAAATTTACTTCTTCCCTTTCAGACTCCACTATCACCTTTCTTAACACAGATATCTCATTTTAAAATAACAAATTTACCTCTCCAGTACATATCATAGCCACTAAAAATCAACAATACCTACATTATACAAGCTGTTACCCTTCCCACTCCAAACAACAAACTCTTCATTATGTCTCGATTCCACAACATCACGCCTGACTCTTCACTTTTCGAGCTGTTTCCTTTTTACACGACAATGACGCGACCTCATCCTTCCTATCCCAATACTTCCTACCCTCTCTCGCATACAGACGACCCGTTAATGTCAAAAACCTTCTGAGATCCAGCAACCCTTCGGCGCCCCCCATTGAGGAATGTCCTCATATTTCCCCTACTTTCAACCGCCCCCTATGTAAAACATATCTACTTTTCAGATCTGCTTTCCTCTCCCCACATCCCCTCATTGCCCCCTCACTTCGTTTCCATGCTAATTGCCTCTCAAAAACATTATCTATCTTTTGTCATGCAAACAATGCACTTCATTCTACAAAGGCGAATGAATTACCCCCTTAACCATTCGAATGAGCAATCACCGCTGCTCCTGCAATTCTGTCTCACTCTCTTCTCAACCGCCATCTTTAATTTACCACCCAGCATTCCCTGCACCTTATCCCCTTCCCCCCCCCTGACTCCATGTTTCTCTCTGAGAATTTTCAGTCTTACTGTCTTCAGTCTTTCAGTCTTAAGGTGGCCTCGGAGAAGGCCGAAAGCTCAAACAATCTACAATGTGTTGTGTTACCTGTTTTATGTTCTATTGTGTCAGTATATTGCTCTCGTGAGTCCTTCTATATCATCGATATATATATATATATATATATATATATATATATATATATATATATATATATATATATATATATATACTAGCTGAATACCCGGCTTTGCACGGGTTAGGGAGAAACAATAATATAAATATACTACATAAATAAAAACAACAAATTATAAAGTACAATAACACACTACTTCATACAAATTTAAGAATCTTTTTTATTTAACACCTGTTTATAAACTACATTTTTTGTTTCATATCCGGGAGAAAGAATATATTAATTTTTAGGCGAACCTACTCTGGAGCAAGCAACATAAAGTTGCCCGTGGCTAAAACATGGCGATCTTAGATCAACACCACAAAACTTTAAAGACTGTCCCTGTGATTTATTAATGGTAATTGAAAAAGCTAGCCGGACTGGAAACTGTAATCTTTTAAAGTTGAAGGGAAGATCAGTTGGGATTAGAGGTATCCGTGGAATAAAAATTATTTCACCTTTTCCAGTTAAAATGACTGCCTGGATTATATTTTTCATTAATTTTGTCACACACAATCGTGTCCCATTGCAGAGTTTTGGTGGATCTAAATTTCGCAATAAAATGATTGGAGATCCTACTTTAAGTATAAGGCGATGTTGTGACAATCCAGCTGGATCAAGTAAATTTAGGAATTCCGTTGGATAATTGACGGCTTCGTCAGCATCCACTATGGTATCAACTGATTTATATTCAATCACGTCTCCTGGCAGCATGGCTAGTATCTCCTTGTTAATTTCATTAACATAATCGTTCTTAGGAGCAAGAATGGCTCTTTCTCGCAACCATTCTAAATTTTTATAATTTTGATTAACGTTAGGATAGACTGCTCGTATCATATCGCGGACAGTTTTCACCGATACACATAAATCTGATGACAATTTTATCATACCAGATGCTTTAATAACTAATCTATCTTCTCCAATCTCCAGAAGTTTATTTGCAAAATTTTGAACATTCCCATCTCTTAAGAGGATTCGCATGTTTTGTTTAAGGCTAATTTCTTGGACATGATTCCATAGAACAGAATGTTTTAAACAGGCATAAATTTCATCGGCTGGAGTCGATTTTGGAATGACAGGCAGAGTTTGACGGAAGTCTCCACACAGGAGTACCAGAGCTCCTCCCATTAAACTGCAGTTTCCTCTAAGATCTTGAAGTGTTGCGTTGAGGGCCTCAAGAGATTTTTTATGAGCCATCGTACACTCATCCCATACTATCAATTTACATTCTATAAGAACTTGTGCCTGGCCGCTTGTTTTATTTATATGACATGTGGGATTTTCTTGTCGGGAAATATTAAGTGGCAACTTAAGGGCAGAGTGGGCTGTTCTTCCTCCTTCCATTAATGTCGCTGCAATACCTGAAGATGGAACGGCTGGAGCAATTTCTCCATGAACCCTGATTTCAGCGAGAACTAAATTAATTAAAAATGTTTTTCCCGTGCCACCAGCAGCATCAAGAAAAATGATACCTCCTTCTTGTTTATCTACTTGATCCATTATTGTTTCGTACGCGAATTTCTGATCTTCATTAAGAAGTGGCTTTTTATCCGCGATGTATGCTTCTAAGTCTAAGACATTGTAGCTAGTTTCACGTATATAATCTGGATAAAATACACCCTGTTGATCTTGTACAGGTGCAAAAAGACCGAGTTCCACCAAAGTCTTGTTAACCATGGTGATACACTTTTCCTCCAAAATAATCAAAGTTTTATTAAAAATGTCGGAGTTAAACGTAATATCCAATGTAGGATTTTCACTTCGAACTTTAGCCAGTATATCCTCACTCATTGATTCTTTATATTTTTCCCATAATGTTTTTGGGTTAGATGGATTACAGGAGGTTATTATGATGGCAAACAAAATTCGGATTTGTCCTGGAAGAGAAATCAAACTGGCCTCTCGCAATGAGTCATCCCAGTGTTGGTCTCCTTCTAGCAACCCTAAATTCTGGCAAGCTTCTCTGAATGTCTCACATATTTCTCCGTTTACCGTTCTTAATTCTGCTAATGAGCGAGGTCCTCTAATGGTATGTAGAAGCAGTCTTAAAAAATAACATTCGGCGTTGTTAGGATGGACTGTGTAGACTCGGCCCAATGCGTCACATGAATAAATATTATTCTCAGGATCAAAGTTGCCCATTTTTCTTCTACAAAAGACTTTCCTTGATGTATTCCACGTATAATATCTCGGCAATTCTGAATACAATAGTGTTCTTGCAAAAGTATCCTGCTGGCATAGTTGGAAAAATGCTGTTTCTATGACAGCAAAAAAGTAAACAAATTACATACATACAAACAAACACTCTCCTTTATATATATATATATATATATATATATATATATATATATATATATATATATATATATATATATATATATATATATATATATATATATATATATATATATATATATATAAAGATATCCATCCCTACCAAACCCACCTGCAGGTGCCTAGAGTGCCTCACCCGGGAATTGAACCCGGGACCCCCCGGTCGGAAGTCCAACGCTCTACCCCCTAGACTACCGCGACATATATATAATAAATTGGACAGCAACAAACAATATAGAAACACATTAAAAGATCCCTCACACGTTATTTCTTGACCATTTTGACAGAATTCTGCTCCGTCTTCATCGGAAGATATAGAAGTAATGACTGCTGGAATAGTAGAGGTGAGGGGTGCGAGAGAAAGGGAAGGAGGCCAGGGGAACGGGAGAATGGGAGGCGGAGGAGGGGTGAGAGAAATGGTTTGGGAGAGGAAAGGAGAGGAGAGGCTAGAGGGGAGCGTAGATAGGGTAGGAGGGAGAGGGAGGAGGTGGAATTGACACAAAATCGGAAAAGAAAACAATCTGCTCACCGCAACTGTTGCAACATCCGAGACCGATGTTTCAACTTACGAAGTCGTGATCAAGGCCCTGCAAGTCGAAACAAAGGCCACGCACACCAAAACGGATGCGGAAAAACAAAGTATTCAACTCTCCGATATGCATCGCTCCCTTATATATACGAGTAGATGTATTCGTCGTATGTAGATGATTTCGTCGACGTAACACGGAAGTGCCGAATAATAAATTGGACAGCAACAAACAATATAGAAACACCTAAAAAGATCACTCACACGTTATTTCTTGATCATTTCGACGGAATTCTGCTCCGTCTTCATCGGAAGATAGAGAAGTCTACGGATCTACGGATCAGAAACAAGGAATATTTGAAAAGTGGGTCAGCGTAGAATAGAAGCCATTGAAACATGGTGCTGGAGGAGAATGTTGAATTTTAAATGAACAAACGGTCGGACGAGGAAGTTTATAGAAGAGCAGAAAAGGAGGGGACCATGTGGAGAACTCCATGTCACTGAAGAACTAAATACATTGGAAACATCTTGAGGCCCAATTGACCATATAGAATCGTAATAAAACGGGAAAATTGAAGGGAAGATCCCACAGGGAAGGTCAAGAGAATAGTACATGGAACACATTTAGATGGAAGTATAACTGAAAAGCTATCAGGGGGCGAGGGAAACAACACTGAAAAGAGAAGAATGGAGGGCTGCAGTATATAAGTATTAGGATTGAAAGACTGATGGTAACGAGGGCTGAATGAAAATGGACGGGCACAAAGAAATTCCTGAAACAATCTATTTCGCTAAAACTTAAGTAGATTCGGTGGCTTGGTTTTTTTCGATTATTATTATTAAAGGTCATCAACTGCTTAAGGTACGTTTTGGATCAACACGACTACCAAAGAGATATCTTATCTCTCCTAACAAAATACTACCCAGCATCCTACCCTACAAAAAAACCCCTCTTCATCTCTGTATACTTAATCCCGTCCAAAATTTCTATCCTATTCCAGCCCTTTCCTCGTTTTCCTAATATTCTCCCCTCTAGCACAGTATTCAACATCCTACCGCCGATCAATACGCTTTGCATCCATTTTTCCTGTCTCCTAATGATTTCTCCCTACCATACCCAGCATTGCTTCATTTGTTTTCTTCTCGGTCCATTTCACCTTCTCCACACCCACATTTCAAAAGCCTCCAGTCTACGTCTATCCTCCTGCTTCAATGACCACGTTTCCGCGCCGTGCATAACTACACTCTAGATGAAAGTTTTTACGAGTATTTTCTTAACATCCTTGCTCAACGTCCCTGCCATTAATTCCCTCCTCCTTGTGAAAGACTCTCTGCCTAAAGCAATTTCTCCTTATTTCACTACTTTGACCATTTTAGTTCAAAACACTTCCGAGAGACTTAAACTGGTCCACCTGCTTTAGTTTTTTCCCTCCTATTTTAATGTTTAGCTTAGACATTCTCTTTCTGGAAACCGCATGACATTTGCACGAGGGAAAATATAAAGACCTATATTGCACTAAGAATAGATTCGTGAGACATTATAGGTGGAGTCACATGAAATTGTTCAAATTTAAACAGAAGTATTGTTCAAGCTTCTGCAAAGATTATAGAACGTGAAAAAAAAACATTTTTTCGCTAAAACCTGTCATTCCACCATGCCATGTCACTTCCTATTGGAAGGGATTCCGTTTATCATTAATTAAATGCTAACTTTAATTTGTGCAATTCCGTGTCCGATCTAAAGGAGCTATTGGACATAGTAAATGAAGCTTATCCGTTAAAATTTAGCCCCCATTGAATGTAATTCACGGGGTCGTGACAACTGTTGTTTAACAAGAATGAGTATTGATATGAACATGGAAAATATCACTGAAGTTCCTCCTTGATTTGCCCTTTTCCAGCTAGTTTCTATTCCGTTTAATAATTTACTGCGTGAGGAAATGTGCTCGAATATCATTTTCTCCATATTCTCAACGTCACAAATAACCGCTTTGTATGAATCATTTTCATGAAAAAAATTATTGGTCTCATTAGCAGCAAGGAGTCCTCAGATTGTTTATTCCACTAGTTTCTCAGCATGGAGTCTCGATGGGTACGTTTGCAATCCAGGAAGGATTTGGGAAAACTATAAGAAAAAGTTTTACATCCAATGGGATAGAGGGATACGGTCGGACCTGGTGAGGGGGGGGGGAGAGGTAGGAAGTAGGCATGCACTTGATGGTCGCCCCGGGGATCGCAAACGAGGGCGCGCGAGTGAGAAATGGAGGGGATAGGGATGGTGTATGGGTGTGGGAGGAGGAATGAATGGGCTTAGACTCTGGATGCCTCTGAATAGGGTGGGAGCGTCCCGCGAGACTTGCCGCGCAGAATGCCTGTCCCCTCAGGGAGGTACGAAATGTGGGGAGGGGAACAAATAGGAGGAGGGAGCGAGCGAGCCATCGCCCACGAGGACCGTTAGCTGCTGAGCGGAGGTGTCGGCTGGCGTTCTTCGTGGGAGAAGGGGAGAATGGATGGATGGATGAGACGTCGCCGTGTCCGTGGGAAGTTGGAGGAGGGAGGTAGGAGGAGGGAGCACGAGAGTGGTCGCTTCGGCACAACTGCGCCGAGGAACCGCGATCGAAGAGGGAAAGAGGTGACGGGCTGCTGAGTGTGGCAGTCCGAAAAAGAAGGGGTGAAATGAAATCGTCAAGCGTGAAACGGGGGAAGAAATACTTGTAGAAATCTCTTTTTTCCCCATAAGAGCGAACTATAGTCAATCCACGTTAGCGTGGCCGATTGCGTCACCCGGGAGGAAAATACACGCTGAAGGGAGGGAAAGTTTCAGGGGAATGGCGAAGCTAGGCGTGATGTGCAGTGACTGATTTCGATTCGGTCGAGCTCAAGTTTATTATGCTGCCTATCGAGGAAAGTGTGTCTCCTAGACGCGTATGTAAGAAGATGTAAACAAGCTCGACTCCTCGGGGACAGGGAGGAAACCGGCCTCTCTCCCCTCTCCCTTTCCCATTATATTCTTTCCCTTCCGAATTGGTGTTCACGCATGTCCCACGTCTTCTGAGTGAGTACTATCTCCCCTATTATCCGAGATGGACTAGGACCACCAGCGCAGAAGGCTACTGAGCGACGGCCAGCTTACTCTGAACGGATTATACAAGGTTTATCCAGAAGAGCCATCGACTGATGTGGTTCATTTTGGGATGAATAATCTTCTGCATGATAAGTGGAAAAACTTAAATGAAAACAGGAAAAAGAGGTGATGTTTGGTTAATAACTGTACCCAAAATATCTAGTAGGACAATACAGGTGCCAGAACAATACAACCTGTATGTTGCTTATTTACTATTATAACGAGTAAATAATTATTATCAAATACAAAAGTGCAGAATACAATAGGCTCACCATAATTAAATTTATCGGGGAGGATACACGTAGGCTTGCTTAAAAGTATTTATCATCTTTGAAACGTCGATAACAGTTTTACACGATTAATTTGGTCGATACCTTAGCGATAAATTAACTGAAGTGAACAATTTTCGGTTGTATTTGGAGATTTTCACGGCAATCATTTTAAGTGAAATTGGAAAGTTTAGAACGTGGACAAATTTTAGCAGTACGCGTTAGTTTTTTTCTATAAACTCTCTTATTTTGATAGCTATAATTTTTATTCAGTTTAACATCAGCCTGTACCTTTAGAAGTGAGGGCAAAAATTTATCTAAATTAAGATACCTTTAGTGTTATTTTCCTTAAATTGAAAACTTCCATGATAATTTTCAGTATTCCCCAATACGAACCCAAATTTCAAGGCGGGTAATGTTATGGAGAAATATACTTGGGTAAGAAGAAATATTAGAAATAAAAATTTTAAGGGTGTAATTATTCTAAGCTGGATTTGGAAAATAACTCGGAAAACGACCCTTGATGGGAATTTTACTGGGTCGGATCGATCCTTGTTTGCTGATAGTGATCTAAAGGCACACTTGGTAAAGATAATGAGTAGGAATCCTGATAAAATACACGGCTACTTGTTTATTACCAGGTTTTTTACTTCATCTGAACAATAGGCGGAAACGTTTTCTCCACAGCTTATTATAGGGTATTGCTTTCTAACAATAAAAATATAATTTAAAATCATGTTAATTCTTAATAATCTCACTCATACATTGACGAGAATTACTCTAAATTTTTATTCCGCCATTATACATATCCTTCACTTCTGATGATTTATTTTTCATTGAAGTGTAATGAAATTATTGCCTTTGTAATTCCAAACACTTTATTTAAAAAAACACGACCCTGGTTTCGACGTTGAACTTCATCATCAGGTCATAAAAAAATTATTCTTCACATTGCTTTGAGATATTAAAGTGGATTATAATGAACCATAAACCTTTTAAATGTAGTTTTTTAAGTAATAAACAATATAGACGTAATAAGAACTTATTTCAGTTGTTACTTTTCGAAATCAAAAGCCAGCAGGATAGCGAGAACATACATTTTACAAGTTAAAGAGTTATATATCAGCACCCAACTATTAGCAAACATGCACTTCGGTCGACTGAGGAAATGGAATTAATTCTACGCTATAATTGTTTACCGGAAAATACAAGCGTATGATACACGAAACTTTTATTCGTTTTCCAAACAAGTTGGAAATATTGAATCCTATTATTATCATCCAAGAGTGAGATTTTTAAAAATGAAGTCTAATTTTGGGAGAGACCTCCTGGTTAGTTAAGTTATTTGGGCACCTCTCTTATAGTTTTTGAACAATATCCATTCTACCTAATTGGTGGAATTATTTTTACTTTAGTTCACAGATATTCTGACATGGAAACATACGTACGTCTAAAATACTATATTTGATGGATTATTGTAAAACAACCCACTACACAGTCAAACCTCATACATCTTGAGAGATGGGAGCGCGTTTATGCGACTTGTGTGTCAGAGCTTTGTTATTTTGCTTACCAAATTTCTCCGTATAATACTAATCATTCACCCTCTATTGAGAAATACAGAGAACTGTCGACACTCCCCGAAATATAACTCTTGCGTGCCGTGAGGGTCGCAGATATTCAAGGATAATACACCTACCTTGGAGTTTATCGAGCCAACGTTACGGTGTCACTCACTGCCTGGATGACAAAAAGGATTCGACGTTATTTGACGGAAAGAATTTAAAAAAGTGATTTTGAAGCAAACGATTGAAGCATATCATTCTAGTGAGAGTCATTCTAGCATTCTTCGGTAGGAGGAGCAAAGGTTGAAAGTGCACTCCAACTCGAAATAGTCAAAAATTAATAACTATTATACTCGAAGAATTCGGTCTCCAAAACACCCACTTATTTCATTGAATTAATAGATTACAGGGGCTAAAACATTACTTAGAATCAACATGACACTAATGAAATGAGAATAAATCCTAAGAAAAAAAGGTAATGAATTAGGAAGGCTTGTGTAAATATATCATAAAATTGGAATTAATGGGGATCGTGATGGTGAAGTGGCTATCGTACCAGCTTCCCACCCAGAGGGCACGGGTTCAAATCCCGGCGGTGTTGAATATTTTTCAGAGGTATCTCGATCCCTACTTGAGGTGCTTTGTGGAGGGCACTTTGAGTGAGTATGCCGTCCGTCGGATGGGACGTTAAGCTGCGGACCCCTTGGCGCCTTTCGTTAAGAGTAGGCTAATGCCGACGCCGGGTTCTCTCCACCACGTATCCTTTTCTGTCCATCCCTAATGGCGTAATTGACCTCAGCTGTCGGCCGCCTCCCCTAATACTTTTTTATTACTCGGAAATAAAAGGTTTGTATAAAAAGCATCGACGATAATTTTTTCCTGATGTGTGCGTAAAAGTAGTGAATTCAGACCGTCGGTGAAGTGTGCGTATGATCGCAGATCCTATTGGTATTGATTAGAAGACAGCACACACCATTATCATTGAAAATTCGGCGATGCGCGATATATCTGCGCTAAACTCGTCCGGATGGTTTCGTCGGACGACCAAGAGCAACGTCGAGTGTCTCCTTGCGAAGATCTGCAACGTGACACGACGATTCCCCAACCACCTTACAGTCCCAAATTGGCATTAGCTAACTATTTCCTCCTCCCAAAAGGGAAATCTTCCCTCAAAGGACACCACCACGGGACCCAAAGTGCCGTCAAAGAAGCCTGCACGCGTAACTTTAAGGACCTTCCGGAATCCGCCTACCAGGGAGCCTTCGAATCGGCAAGGCCTCTGGCGACAGTGTGCCGACACTCAACGGATGTATTTTGAAGAATTTGAGGCACTGTAGCAATATCTGAAATAAATCTATTTTTCCGAGAATTTTCCCGATACCATTTATAAAAGCTATGTCTGGTCGTCGAGGAAAGAGGACAATCATACATTGAAATATTTTGAGATAAAGTTGTGGTGAAAAATGGAAAAAATAAAGTGAACAGAAAGGAAAACGAATAAAGTGTAAGGTAGTAGAAGAAAGAAGGCTGTTGCGAGAAATCCAAGGATGGTAGGACAAGTAGATGCAGGGGATGCTAAAAGAGGCAATGCATGGTATGAGGAAGACGGTGATGGAGGTGAATTATTAAGACAACAAGATATAGGGAGGAAAGGAGTATGGGCGTTGGATCAAATCCAGGGAGATGTAAAATATGCAAAACCTAAGATATTTTAATGTGAAATTTGGGTTTTTAAATATATTGTGCCGTTTTTGGCAGAGTTTAAGTGTGCCTGGGTGTGTTATGCCAGGGTCAATTGAAACCCGGGGATCGAGATGGTGCGGGGGCTAACGTACTGGATTCCCACCCTGAGGGCGCGGGTTCAAATCCCGGCGGTTTTGAATATTTTTCAGAGGTATCTCGATCCCTACTTGAGGTGCTTTGTGGAGGGCACTTTGAGTGAGTACGCCGTCCGTCGGATGGGACGTTAAACTGCGGACCCCTTGGCGCCTTTCGTAAAGAGTAGGCTAATGCCGACGCCGGGTTTCTCTCCACCCTTCATCCTTTCCTGTCCATCCCCTATGGCGCAAATGACCTTGGCTGTCGGTCGCCTCCCCTCTCAAAACTACTACTACTCAATTGAAACCCTACTCTCTTTAACTATAACTGAATAGCGACATATGGAAACTAATAAATAAGATTGGCGCAAAGCACTGGGAAAGGTAGGCAAGGGAAGGTAATACATGTAGATGTGTTGTTTTTTGTAAATTTAAAGTTGTAATTTAAAAATTTTCAAGTTAAGAAACTTTTATTGATAGAATTGTGCTCTTACAGCAAGTAGTATTGAATGAATGTAGAACTCCAATAGCCGTATACAGTTTGCCTTTCTAAATAAAGTACAAATAGAATTATTTGGCTAACGCCACAAGTCAAGAAGGGGTAAAAAGAAAAAAAGGAATGGCTCACTTCGACTTTTGTTGTCGTGACGATAACCCTTCATTACGCTGAAGAGGGCTACTTTGTGGCCGAAATACGCGTATTCGTATTCACCTTTCTTATCCCTTTCCTTTTTTCTTTTTGCCCCTTCTTGACTTGTGGCGTTAGCCAAATAATTCCATTTGTAATTTGTTTAGAAAGGTAAACTGTTTACGGCTATTGGAGTTCTACATTCATTCAATAAGAAACTTTTGTTGACTATATTAGCATTCGTTTATGCTGTTACCCTTTAGTTGGTGTTAATAAATAGTTGTATGAACCTGTATATTTCCCTGAAGCTCAGGCATACACATTAGACAAATTCATGTAATTAAGAATGAAACCAAGTGTCCCCTTTCACTTAAAAATTAACTTTTCCCATTTTCCGTAAGAAGAGCCATTTACGTATAATCGTTGACATATTTTCGATCTATGCCATGCATAGATTGATGTTTACGTAGAGTGCCTGAAATATAAAAAAATAACAAATTCAACTTTCTTGTGCAAAGAATAGGAATTTGAGTATACTCTTTCAAATTCAAGGGCTGCCTCGAAAGTAACCTTCGTTTGATTGGAACCATTCTATGGACTACGACCTAGATGTGGCAAATGGGCTCGCACATTCCATTCCAGAAAGGTCAAAGGATGGGTACCAGACAAAAGATAGTCTGTGCTTTTATATGATGAGTATATTCTGCAATCTAGTTTTGAATTATGGTGCCACGTCAAAATCAGTATTAATGAAGGAAACGAGAAACCGCTTTATTATGTTGCCATTACAAATGTGGACGGATAAAAAAAAAATCTTGAAAACTACGGGGTTCAGTTAACTGGGAATAAATAGAATTTCAGAGTTGAATAAATATCCGGCATTTTCATTTGACTTATTTTAAATTCTATGACACCGTTGTAATGAACTTTATTGCTAGGTTAAAGTGTTAGGTGGAAGATTGAGACCATATGGTCTCAATATCGCCCAATTAAAGAGGTTGAATAAATAAATAAATTTTAACTAAAATACATAAAGTTTAATGAAGCAGTTTATAAAAACAGGTGAAATGTCATGGAAATGAAAAAAGGTATAATGCTGAAAGAAGAGCAATTAATTAAAATACTAGAAGATTAAAATACTAGAAGAGCAATAATTAGAGAAGACCTCTTGGCGGTTTTCTCTTTATTAATAAGGTTTCCTACTTTTGTCTATCTGCCTGTAACTGAATATCTGGGTTTTGCTTAGTTTTCAGCGTTTTTATTACCTCTTAACCAATCTAAAGCAATATTAATAAACTAATTTGATTATAAATCTAAAAAACTGATTGAAGTGCTCCAATAATCACCAACTTATTATCAAAAGCTAATTTTATTGAAACAATATATAAAATAAATATTAAAACTTATTCCGAAGTAATCTTGAGCAAAAATTTGATGGAAATCTGACGGTAATTTCCATGAGACATAGCGGTTCCACATGAGTTCCAGGCCTCCCAATGAAAATTTGAGGTATTGATTGCCATTACTCGACTTCTACGTAGAGAGTAGCAGAGGGTAAAAAATTCATAAAAATGAGTATCATACAAATTCAGGGTGAGTAAATTCAAAGATTCATTGTGTGTAGGTTTTTAAGACAATCAATTCCCAATTTTCTTATCTTTAAAATATTTTCCGTCAAAATTTGATATTTCCGGTGGCCGTAACTTAAATGAGGGTATTTATGGGTGAGCATTTCCCAATCAACGACGAATCAATCGTAAGTAGGAAGGAAGTATGTGGAATTGAAGAAGTGCATATTATCGTGTCGAATGCCCGGTTGTATTTTTCTAGGAGAGACCGGGGAATGTATCATTGTACAGTCTGGGTCCAACCTAAACGGTAGAATAATATTCATAAATAGTAGTTAAGAATGTACTCGTATGTTTAGCAAAAAACTGAACTGCAACATCTTGCCGAAATGATTTGGTGGTTAAATAACGTCTTGGATCCATATTAAAGATCACCCCGCAATATCACATGATGGTTATTTAGTTGGCCTACTGGCGGCATTATGGATACTAGGATCTTATTCTTTTGAGGAATTTCGATGGTGATTGCTAGGAGTTTGGGACGAAGTTAATTTATTCCCCCAGCACTTGGTTCATAGAACTTAGACTTTCTTGCAGGTCCTCTCGTGTTTCTGCCACTACTGCGATGTCATCTGCGGCAGTGGCTTGTTGATTTCTCTTCCATTTCCCTTGACTCCTTTGATACCAAATTCTTGTGTTTCTTTTATTGCCTCTTTCAGGTATACGTTTAAAATGCTGGCGAGAGGTTGCATCCTTGTCTTATTCCTTTGCTTATTTTGTCTTCTATTTCATGTGCATTGTTGTAACCTGAGTTTGTAGGTTTAATAGGTATAATTTTTGTAGGTTTAATTCTTCTGTCACTGCAGTTCAATCCAAGTGCTTCTAGTATCTTGAAAATCTCGTTGTATTCGACGTTGTCGAAGGCCTTCTCCGAGTCCATGAATGCCACTTATAATGACTTCTTTATGTGTATCATTTTTTCGACCAAACTCTTAAGCTGAGAATTGCCTCTCTTACTCCTTGGTACATCCTGAATCCGAATTTGTTTTATAAGAGGTTTCCTTCTATTCTTTGGCTGATTATTTGAGTTAGGATTTCCGATGCTTGAGTCGCCAGGCTCAATGCTCTGTGTTCTTCGAATTTATCTGTTTTCTGTTTCTTCGGTATTGCTATCATTATACTTTTCTCGAAGTCTTCTGGTATCTTGCCGCTGTCGCAGCTATCTTTGATTATTCCATAGAGGATTGGTTTACAGTATCCTTCGCTTTGACTTCGAGTGCCTCAATTATTTCTCCGTTTATTTTGTCAACTCCTGGTGCCTTGTTGTCTCGCAGGTCTACAACGGCTCTGTTGAATTCCCCTCCCAGTAGTCCCCACCCGGAGATCCGATAAGGGGACTAGTTTACTTCCGGAATATTTTACCGGGAGGGAAGCCATCGTGTCATATTTGAATGCAAGGCTGCATATTCTAGGGAGACTGATGTGGTGGTTTCCCGTTGCCTTCCACATTGCAGTACTGCGGCTGGTAACGTGAGCTTTCCTCTCGCCCGCAGCTGTGGCAGATGATGCCGGGTCGACCCCCTAGGTCTTCGCCTCAAATGCATAATGGTGAAACTGCTGCCATCCACCATGGCTATCCAGCATAAGTGAACTATTTAAGGTGACCATCGAGTTTGTTATAGGGGTTTTCTCTCCGCCCTCATAGTTGCCTCTTAAGACAAGCAGGGTTACTGCGGGAGTATTCTTGCCCCCCTAACCCGCAGAGGAGGATATATCCATGAGGATCCTTAATGGAGTTGTTTCTCCTTGCCTTCTCCATATTATGGCGTTCCTCCGCCTTTAGGTGCTGTTTCTAGTCCTTGGGACAACAAGAAGTCCATCTCCATCGAAGGATGGCGGAGGATGTTTATACCGACCTTTATTCGGTCACCAGGGCCACGTTAACCACCCTTAGGTGCCCATCCCCCACCACGAGGAGGTGTGGTTGAATTATACGCTGAACGTTGAAACCAAATGCAGCCAACAATGCCAGAATCTGTCAAAGTATAAACTCTTCGCACATGGTCGTATTTTATATTCTACAACAATATGAAATTGTATTTCAATGCAAAGGTTAAAAATAAACTTCGTTTTTGAAGAATAGGATCCAATAAATTTTAGTGAAATCCATCACTTTGAAGTCGTTACGAGAGTAATGAGTAAGAAAGGCTGCGAATATTTGGAACAAAATATTACAATTTATTCAACTTCAACACAATGTTTATCTTAAATAAATTTTCACAGAAAAACACTGTTGGATGATGCTGGATACTACGCACAGTTTGAACGGAGACGCTAGGTCTTGGGAAATGTGTTGCCAATCTAGCCTCGGTCGAGTGGTGTACATGGATATGTTAAGGTTCATGGCCAATCCATCGTCTTTTTCCCACTTTGTATTTTTGTACCAGTTTTTACGAGACCAACTCCCACTTTACTTCAGACCATGCTTTGCTTCCCATTTACCTCGTACCCCCCTACATTATGCTTATTCCACCCTCCCTCCCGCGATCCTCTACTCGTCCCTCGCCTCCTGCCGTCAGACCATCATCCAAACTTCACATTGGAATTGAAAAATGTTGTCGACCTCTTCCATTCCTTCTCCTCCTCTCCTTTTCTACGTCTTAAGTTTTCCCCCTCCTCCTCCAAATTCCACTCCTTGACCCGCCGCAGCCTCACCCGTCTCCACCCCCGCCTCCTCTCTTTTCGGAAAAACACCAAAGCGGAGTCAGGGGGCGAGAGAGGGAGGGAGGGTGGGGGGGGCAGGAGGAGTAGTAAATCCGAGAGGACTCTTCTCCGTTCATCATGCCGCTATGAGGTCTCCGCCTTGATGCTCTACGGCGGGCGGGGGAGACGGGAGTGGAGTTACATTTCCTCTTTCCGCCGGCTGTAAATTTTAACTGTCTTGTCAGTCTCTTGTTATTATCGCTTTTAACCTCCTGTTGTTTTTAATTTATCATTCCTTGCTCATCTTGCTCTCCCCTTTTATCCATCTTTCCCTCCCCTTGTCCGCATTTACCTCCCGCAACACGCTCTAGAGTTCTCCGTGCATCCGGACCTCAACCGTCGCCGCCGCCCACGCTCCTCCGTTTGGTCCGCTGGGAGTCCGGGACACGTAGTTCCTTTTTATTTTTTTGGTATTTCTGGTTCTTGCCGACGCAACGTGCGTGTCTCTCGCGGGGAGAGGGCGCAAAGGGAGGAAATTTCGCTACTCATTATAAAAAATCTTTCAAACTCTTGGAAACGTTATTTCTTTCTCTGTGTTTTATCCTTCCCTTTACCCTCGCCGCGGTTCGTTAAACCTTTCCCAGACCCTCCAAAGGGACTTTCCGTGGGTTCGCTTGCATGTGTCGCGGCATTCATTCATTCTACGAACCTTAATCGATACGTATTGACTAGGAGGGTTGTTTTTGCATGAGCTTCAGGAAGTAGCAGATGGAAACGTGGCATTTTTACATCATCAATCATGAGGCTAGAATAAAATATTATGATGTGGAGGAAGTTCGGGGGGATGAGTCTCAGCATTTTTCTATTCGATGTGGCACTTTAATTTTTCCTCGAAACAAATATGATTTATAACCAGAGTAATTGAGATAAATTTAATTTTAGCGCTAATTTTACATTAAGTCAGTCGGAAAAACTGCCTTAGCAAGACCTACACTTGATTTTCTACGCGTATTTTGAAGCAAATGCATAATCAACGCGAAAAACTAAATATATTTCGAATATTAGCTTCTTAAGCCAAATTCATTTCTCATCAAACCATTACCAAAATTAATCTTCGGATTGATTACTAGTATGATGATTTCATTCTTTACTGAATCACTCAGATAGGGCCTTTCTGGATTCAAAAGATAAGTAACGGAACTCGTAAAATACCCCTTTCATCAGGGGTAGATTTTGTTTCAAATATTTACTCTTGATTAATCGTAAGATTATTCCTTTGTAGAAGGCGATGAATAGGACAAGTCGAGGATAATAACCATACAAAGATAAAAAGTCTGTTTGCACCAAACAACAAAATACAGGTAATTAGAAAGGTAACAGGTATTTAACTGTTTAATTAAATTATAGAAAAATTGAATGGGTTTGCTCTTTGAAAAGCAGGACAGCGATGGATAAAACAAGAAGTAAATAGTCTTCAAAAAGAAGGAAAAAATACCCAATGCCCAAAAAATCAGCCTTTTTTGGAATTAAAACGACCTTAAGAACATAGGTACACGTAGAATCTACTGCACTGCAGTGTCAGGAACGGAAAAATTGATATTAAAATGCTTGGAAATGTGACGCTACCGAAGAATAATAATAACATTATCGTTCGAGCAATGAACGAATAAACTATTGACAGAGAAAGGTGAAGTCGAGGGCAAACATGGAAGAGATGAAGAGGTACACTCATCCCATCAGACGTATTTTCATACAGAACTCTTAGCTGAAGATACTTGCGAATGGTAAATTGAACGAAAAGAAAATAAGAGAAAAACCACGCATAAGACAAGCAAATTACAAAATATGCATAAAAATATATTATCATAACAATTATTAAGAGCAGAAATATGTTGGAATGAATATAAAGTCAACAGGAAAAGGACTAGAAGAATTACGTCAAATAATTCCCAGGGTTCTTGACCATAGAGGTATGTGATCTCAGAGTCGGATCGTGTTTGAAAGAATGTTATATCAAATATCTTTCTAGTATATACGACGCCTTTAGGATATTTATAGCTAGATTTTACATGTCCATATCCCAGTAACGGGATCAGAGCTCCATGACTCAAATTATTAGTAAGCTGTTAATGTGAGCCTAAGGTTTCTAATTGGAAAAGTCCATTCAGCTTGCTCGACATATAATAGCCTTACATATTTTTAATGTGACATTCAATCATCATTGATTGTACCTGAGTAACTATTGATATTATTTATACAATTGTCAAGTAAATTAGATTGCTTGAAAATAAGGGATAAAATGTCGGTCTGAAGGATAGAGAGAGAGAGAGATACTGCCACGCTCGAGAATCGTGGGTTCACATTTATGTATCCGTGCTCTGAATGCCTCTACCGTCTAAGGAGGGGCTGAGGTTCCACTTTGAACTCACTCCTCCCACTTTCGACATTAAAATACCTTCTCTCGACTTGGAAAGACAGCTACTCAGAATGTTGGTTTTGCTGTCTGAAGCTTTCAGAGTCGATAAATGTTGAATCAAGGACAACTTAGTGAACTAAGTTACTGATGTAAGTGTAGTTAAATATACACTATCTTAAATTTTATAACCCGTAATATATCAGCAGATTACTAGAATTAGTGCTAATTAATAACACTTCACGTTGAATATCCATTGAATTAAGTATATATGAAATAAGACCAGTGAGCTATTCTTCAGGATGTTTCCGTATTTAATTTTCCGACGACAAAGATATGTGCACTCTCATCTCATACCATCACGCCACACTGAAAATCTCATGCTGAAAAACCGTCAAACGATAGCAATGTTACTGGATCGGAAATCGAACACATGACCACCATACTCCGCCATAGATGTTTCAAACCGTGCTAAACTGATTACGGTTTATATCAAAATGTGTTGTGATTAAAAGAAAAATGAGTTTTGTCTACCTTGGGGGAGCAATGTGTAGTGTAGATCTTAGGTTTTGTTAATTAAAACTCCTATGAATACATTATGATATTTCCCAAACACATATGCGATATATTTCCAGTTTTTCGCAGACGTTAATCATATGGTATTTTATTTTTAGGACGAAATAAATTAATGTGTGTCAAAATAAAAGTCTCGAGCAGCTTGGGAAAAACTAAGCTTGCCATCACTACCGATCTTCTGAGTCTCCCTCGAATGAAAGTGGATACATTCCGAGCTAGCGAGAAAAGTTTATCGTGGCAGATAAATAATACTAGAATTATAGGTGTTATTTTATTTCAAACAGGCACATTTGTCCCTTACCCAAAATGGCTTGCAATGCTATGGCTCCGCTCAGTTTGGCTCGCAGAATTCTGATGGCGTTCTCAGAGCCGTAAATCTTTTCCTTAAACGACGAATATTTCTGTCCCGCACATGAATACAGATATGAGATGGCATTCAGTGCTTTTATTCCATAGACTTTTAACTTTATTGCATCTCATCAACCGCAAAGAGTTTTTTTTTAAATTTCCGTTCAACTCCCACATTATTCTAAATGTAAGTGTCTTGTTGTCGGAAGTCGGCAAGAGGAGTTGAAAGATCTTTTCTCGCGTGAGGTCCTCGGTTTCACCTGATTAAAAAATGTATAAACTGTTAAAGGATAATGAAGGCTTATAAAGAGATACCTTGGCTGCTAAGAGATAATACCCAAATTTTTGATGGGCATGTGGCCAATATATCTCCTGAATCATTTAAGAGCTATGGATAAAAAGCCTATATTGGATAGATTAGATAGAGTACTTTAGATGAAAATGAGTGATAAATAGAAAAAAAATGAAAACTTAGGGATATTTTGTTTGGTTTGAATATTTTATTGATATTAGTGCTTAAATCATTCAGTTACCTTTATTAATTTCTTTTTGGTTTATCAAAGGAATTGATTATTTTTGTTGTTTACCAGGGAAATTGCCTATGAGAACCTTAGATGTAAGTACTTGCGATCCATTCCTTTCATTTAAATTGAAATTGCCCGCGGAGTGGGTGCATAATTGCCTTCTCACCCGACGCAAGTGATTGCTGACGTTTTTCACGAGAATTCATGCTATTGATATTGTTCCACTACATTTATGCTTATGTTTGTTGTAATCTTGTAGCATCTCACGGTATTTGATTCCATACACAAGCCGTCAACATTGCCCGAGGCTACTGATGATTAAACGTACTGGTAGTTTCATCACTTGGCTGGTTTTCGGGCAAGTTTCTCATTAATCTCCAGTAACAGTTAGAGTATTCAGCTCCTTTTAAGATTGTCAATGAAGGCCAGAATAAGACTTTCATATTTCCGCTTCAGTAGGTTGATAATTTATCTATGTATCCCTCCAAAAATACGGAAGAGCCGTGAGCTCGTTACAACCTCGACAGAAAATAACATTTGAATACTTCCTTTACAATGTCTAAGAAGTTTGTGTTTAACTAGTCTGCCATTAGTGAACTTAACCGTTGGCAGTAGAAAATGTACAGTTAGCCGATATAACTCCAATTTTCAAACCTATACAAATACCAGAGATGTTGAGTTCTACGGAATCGCATGAAAAACCTTTTGAAAATTGCGTGACGTTACGAACGTTTATTGAAAAATATTCAAAAACCCATGTCCCTTCAAAAAACGGAAAATAGCTAGAGAAAAACTCGAATACGATCCAAAGATTTATTATTTGAGTTGACTTGAGATATTCTTTTTTTATATTATTATTATTGATATTTTTTTGCGTAAGATAAATTTTTAATGGACAAAAACTGAACACCGACACATTTCCTAGTCCCTCCCTGCAAGAAACTACATTAAACCCTCCTTCAACTCCACATATATTTTACCTCTCATCATTTCGTCCTACATGCTAATTATTTTTCACCTGCAACATCGCCAACCTGAAGTTTTCCACTCTATCACAGTTGCCAACATTCCATTGCCAATCAAAATTCTCTGCATCAACCTTTCCTGCCTCCTCAGGATTTCTCTCAACAATCCTAACTCCTCCCTCACCATGTCTAATACTTAATTCTTTGTTTGTTTTTCATGATATCTCTTCCATCCTCTTCTCCACTCATATCTGAGAAACCGCCAATCCACTCCAATCATTTTGTTCCAACGACCAGGTTTCCGCACCGTACAAAATCACGCTCAAGTTTTAACGATTCTTTTCTTAACCTCCTTTCTCAGCATCCCTATCATCAAATTTTTGTAAAAGCTTCTTTGCCTAACGCAATTCTTCTTCTCGTGTCCCTTTTTCTTTAAACTCTTGGTTCAAAACACTTCCACGATAGATAAACTGCTCCATTTGTTCTAGTTTTTGCCCTCCTACTTTACCGTTAACTTAGCCTTCCTCTCTCCCCTACTCTTCATAACCTTTTTTGTATTCATCAATTATCATCCTACACCTATAGCACTGATTTTCTAATGCGCTCAGCAATGGTTATAATCAATTTGCTGACTGGCTTACTGAAGCTTGATCATCCGCAAACCTAACTGATTTTATGAATTCCAAAACTCGTGAAGTTTTTTGGGAAAAACATTTACCTGCACCCGATCATTTCAATTGCGTTAAGTAAAGAACAATTTCCAAAGTAAAAAATTTATGACGGCGGTCTTTTACAAAGAGATAGGAAAAAGACTCATGGGAATTTAAACATAGAGTATGTTTTTTATAAGGCATCGGAAATTGAAACGCTAAGGTAAAAGAATAGGCGTAGGAGGCGTTTTTAGATGTGAGTGTGGAGAAGAATAAAAAGGTAACATATACCGAAAAGAAAGCAAAGGATGAATCGCTAGGTATTGTAAGGGAAAGTAATGGAATGTTGAGAGATATGCGAATAAGGCAAGGAAAGAGAGGCATGGGGATTTTGAATACTGCAATAGAGGGGGGCATGCCGGAAAGCGAGGTGGAGGGGGGGAAATAATAAGCATTTCGGATGCAATTAAGGGAGATTAAATTATGCCGGGCTAAAGAACGAGTTCTTACAATTTTCAGTGTAGGGTTCGAGGATATTTTGTGCCACACTAGGCAGGGTTTAGAAACATGTTAATCTGCGGTGCTCATCGACAGCTTACCCTAACCCAGTGGACTACGTACAACTAACAGTAACACTTTATCCTCATAGCGCTCGTCTCACTTCATTCTCTCGACCGTGCCTGCCCTCAACTTCCCTCCTTATCGTTTGCCCAAGATTCTCAAATGCATTACACATAGCTTTCAGCTCCTCCTGCCTTTTTTTATCTCTTCCCTTAACTCTTTCCGTCACCATAAGAGTTTCTCCTAACATCTGCCTCGCTTTTCCAGTCTTGTCCTAAACTTTCTGCTTGTATTTCTGACTATTAATCTCCATACATGTCTGCTTATCGCTTATTCACAATTAAATTGCGCCCCAACCGATATTTCTGAGTTATTTCAAGTATCCCAAATGGAATAAAAATATTTTAGCAGATCGAAGTCCATTCTGCTAATTTTTGTTAAAGAAAGTTACTTTGAGAATTAATTGTAATGAACTTTTAGTAGTCACAGAGAAGTGATTGAGTGACTCATGAATATCGGGATTAAAGAGTTAATAAGTGTGCCATTGACTCAAGTGTTTGAGATCACTGTACGAAGGAGAAAAGAGAGTCATGCATGAAATAATCCAAAATGAAAGCCAAGGGAGGGAGGATGAGTTTTGGAACTAGCTTAGGGACGGATGCGTTCAATCACGTTCAAAGAAATAACATCAAAATAAAATACAATAGAAAGAAGGAAATGATTATCATGAAAAACCTTGTGGGAGAGAAGACAAGGATAAATAGGAAAGGTTCGGAAATAAGCGACAAGCGAGAGAATTCGTCGACTTGGGCCAAGTTGTGGGGAGGTTTCAACAAGGTCAAGTTAAAATAATGGTTAACGAAAATTAACTGGAAGTTAGCCGTCGGATGAAGCGATAATGTGGGCACAAAATGGAGAGAGACCAAAGGAAGTTTAAGTAAGTGAGGCAGCGAGGAATAATATTTTCTACGCCGTCTCCTTATACCCCCACCACCCCATCGAGCCTTTCATTGTGAAGCTCTGCCCCCAGGTGGCAGGCAGCGTAAACTCCCGAGGTCTTCCTCGCATACGCGCATAAACGTCCGTGTTAATTGAATCCCCTGCACGGGCATTTATTCAGCCTCCGCAAAGACGAACAAACAGCCATGGGAGGGGGACGGAGAGGATCACAGTTCGCGCGCATGGTCGAGCGGGGGTGGGGAAGGCGGTGGCGGAAGGGGTGGGTGCTTGGAAGGGACAAGAGGACAAACATACGAAAAGAGATGGAGAGGGAGAGAGAGACGGGAGAGACAAACATAACAAATGCCTTGCGACGGGCGTGCTTGGGCGCGGTCTCGCCCACTTGTGCACATAACACGCGCGCACGCAAGGGCACACACACTAGCCCCCCGGCCCTTTGCAACGGGGCGAAGAGGGCTGGGACGAAAGGCTTGAACTACCTACCCCACTCCCACACGAAACACACCCACGCTGAAAAATGAAATGAAAAAATCCTCGCCGGGACGAAATTTAATGCCCATCTTCCGTTCTGCTCTTTCGACTCCGCGGCGCGTACCCCTTTCCTCCGGTGTGGAGACAGAAGGTGGCTGCCGACTGGTCTGGGGAGGAGGGGGAGGGAGACTGGGAGGGGATGAATAGCGACATGCGGAGCCATTAGATACTAACGTGATGGTCCTCGGTCAGCCATTTTGGACGACTCCCGTGGCAGGAGTAAAGGCAAGAATCTCGGGTCGGAAAAGGCTTGGAGAGTTCCGAAAATCTACCTCTCTCTCTCTCTCTCTCTATCCTTCCTCCCTCTCCTCTCCTCCGCTTCAACTCGCACACTATGTTTTCCTTCGTTTATTTTGTATTTCGTGCCATTAACGTTTTTTAACGGTTTGCTTCGGATTGAGGTGCAGGAGATTCACGAGGCTGGAGGGGCGAATGGATTTGTCGACTCGAAAGCAGTTTCGGATTTTTATTTATATCCTCCCTCGCGGAGACGTTCCTCTCCCTCTCGCTTCGTCCTTTTATGCCCCACTTAATCTTATTCTGTTTCGTCTTCTGCACACCGTCACCCCTCCTCCCCCCCAACTCACCCCGTGGGGACGCGGCGCATCGACTTCGAGGTGCGACGACCCGCCGTGTTACCTTGCCTGTGACTCGTTGCACTGTGATGTTGAGCCGACGTTTCATTGTAAATTGGAATTGTGTAACAGTCCACTACAAAAATCTAGTGTCGATCAATTAAAAAAGCACAGGTGATGAGGATATTGATAAGGTAAATCGAGTTAATTTATTTTATAACGACATACAAGTAAACGGGTACAAGGATCGGTATCGAGCACGAAGAGATGGGTTGGGGTGGAGAGGCATCGATTCACAAACAGTAAAAATCGCCATGCAGTACTTAAGGTCCATTAGTATGTTGTTGCGGAGTGAATTAAAAGGAGATCGGGGTGATGCGGTTACTAATGTACTTGCTCCCCACCCCGAGGATCCGGGTTCGAATTCCGGCGACGACAGATATGTTTTTAGTGGTATCACCGATCCCTACTCGAGGTGCTTCGGGGAGGGCACTTTGAGTGAGTACGCCGTCCGTCGGATGGGACGTTAAGCTGCAGACCCCTTGGCGCCTTTCGTCATGAGTTCCCTTCACCCTTCATCCTGTCCATCTCTAATGGCGCAAATGACCTGAGCTGTCGGTCGCCTTCCATAAAAACTACTACTGTGAATTTGATGGGGGGCATTACATCGCCCTCTTGCATCGCGAAAAAGAAAGATCGAATTTTGGAGTACTCAAATTCGAACATCATTTAGCTCTTATTGTAGTTGGCGTGTATTGAAATGGAAATGAGAGAGGTTGCCTTTCAATGCCATCCTCTTAGGTCATTCTCTTCTGGAAAGGAGTTCGAATCGCACGTGGGAATCCAATCGGCGGCCGTGATATCCAGGATTTTTCAATAGCATTCCAATCTCTGAGGAGATCATTGTAATTAGCGTATTACTTCGTCCCTCGAATGGCGCGTTAAACTATTGGCTCCTTCCGTTAATGCCGACCACACTTCCTTTTTTCCCCTCCATAATAATCCCCCCAAATCACCTAGTGATCATTAACTGAGAGATTCATTTCAGCAGTTAATTGCCAAGCCTCATCACGAATTATAAGTTGAGGGCCATGTTGAGCGTCGGAAACTATAGTTGTAGAGTGAGTTTAATTTTTTCTTAAATGTTTCATTTATAACTCGCTTACCTAAGGCGCAGTAAGAAAAATGATAATTGGCAATAACAGCAACGCCTCTCTTTTAACAACGTCTCCCATAACATCCCTATTCGTAAATAGATCCTTGATGTTCGTAATATTCATGCACGGTTCCTCCAGACTCGCGATCTGGGTAAATAAATATCTCCTTCCCTTTGATGTAGGACCCGCTGACTTTTACACTTCTTGGTGACCTGATCTAGTTTAACATTTAAATAGTAGTATCTTATTTTAATTGAAATTCTAGATTACTGTAATTATTTCCTGCTGTTAAACTTGGCTGGGTGTGTTTTTATTTATTTTATTACTTGGAATTATCTATCGATTCAAGATTCGGAGAAGACCTTGGAACATTTCACATTTATTTCAATAAGATATTTAACATACATACAACTCACGATAATGCGGGTGTTGTCATTAACTATTTGCACCTTTTCTAGAAACAATTGTATTCCATTTGATAAAATATTGTCAATGATTATTGCAAAAACATTTACTCGGGAAAAAATCCTCCATTGGAAGTCAGGGGTAAGTGTATTGTATTGCAAATGTTTAATTTAGCGTATTCCTTAATCTTACCAAATTTTCATGTATATCTTTATAAGTTTCGTATGACACGATATGATAACATATTTTTTAAATGTAAAATAATAAAGCAACTAAAGTAATGATGAAGTTCTCTCGGGTCTTCTACCGGGTCAGGGGTTCCATGTTGGCTACCATGGAACCCCTGACCCGGTGCCATTTAGGCCAACATGGAACCCCTGACCCGGTGGAAGACCCGAGAGAACTTCATCAAGCAGATCCGCCGGGAAAGCACCAAATCTTACTTAACAAAAGTAATGATTACCTATGAACATAGTGAGAGTTAACTTTTATGATTTCAAACAATTAGACTAAATTATCACTTCCTGTGGAGTACCGCGTGAATTAAAAGTAACAGTGGAGATTTTTTCGAATTGAATATGAAGTTGTGTTCTTTGGTGTCAGGCATCATACTGGTGTGTTTTTGTTATAAAGCGAAGCGACATTTGTCCTCGTTCCACGGTAACCATTTCATTAGCACCAGGGCAACATTTGCAATTGTCTCAGTCCTTATAATTTAGTTAGCGTGGGACATTGATAATAAAAAGCATTACATTTATTATCAGACACACTTGAGAAAAATAGATCTCCTATTCTATTATCCCAGCGCGGTAGGGGATATCACTGCTGAAAGGATACGAGTCCCTGCTCGCAGAATGAGGTTGAATTAATTATGCGATACCACTGTTAACTTCAAGCACAACAAGCAAAAAAATTCTATTAGTACTAAATTACTTTCGATGAAGAAATAACTGACCATAGACCCCAGGAGATTACGGCTATTAATTTGTTTTTAGCCACAACCGTGATCAAAGAAAGTCTTTCAAAGAGGAATACATTGAAATGCGGAAATATTTGGATTGAAAACAAGGGTAATTGGGAAAGCGGAGCGAATAAAATTGGAAAATTTCGAAATATGACGTTGGAAGATTTTAATAAAAGCAATAAAACAGAGAGATTGAGAAATGAGAGCAGGTATTGAAGAGAAAACAAAATGGAACCCTTTAGACAAAAATAAGACGTACTGTGAATGTATGATGAGAAAAAATTCTTAAGTAAAGAGTATATAGAGTGTAAACACTGACAGCATAGATACCAGAAGAAGAATGATTAAAACATACACCAAATGACTGCAAAAATTTAGGAAAGATAGGGAACCTTCTGGGTGTACAGGCATCAATGCGTGACGGGGAAAATTAAACGATTGCTCCTACGAAGGAATAAGCAAAGAATGAGAGTGTACAGGTATCTGTATAGTTATCAATATCTGTATGTAAATCTGATTATATAATGAATATAATCTAAAGTTACTGCATGGATTTCGTTTTCTCACTGAAACTCGTTGAGAATTTGGATGAATTCAGGTAGGAACCGTAAACATTCGGTTCATACGTGAGAGTCTCGGGTTCAGATCCGCACGATGACTCAGGAAACTCCCAGCTCCCATAAGTGTGATTCTATGGGCGCGAGAACTTTCTCAGAGAACACAGTCGACACAGAGAAAGGAACTGGGCTCTACTCTGGACGTGTGAATTGCATCCACTAAGGGTATGGGATACCAACGCACTCACCTATTAAGGTGGATTTCGGGTTGTAGACCACTTTTTTGAGTTTATGTCATTGCGAATTGTTAACGTAAATTTTGACAAAGAAAAACGAACTTAATGAAGAGCTCAAAGTTACGCGGCATGACAAGGGAAAATGTTATGCTTCTACTTGCTCAGATACACCACTTGAAAAAAAAGGGAAGGTCAGAGCCGTCGGAATCAGTCGAAGGAACTAGCACCTCTTGGGGGTGTTAGCGACATATAAAAAAAAAGTTCACTCCCGAAAAGTTTAAACTTGCATATTCAGTGGAGGTGGTCATTTTCACCTGATGAGGAACTCTGGTCCGTGAGACGCTAAGAGCATCCATCTTCGGAAGGGGCGGTTGTGGTGAATGACCCGTCAATTCGCGCGTCATAAAGGACTCAAAAGGTGCATCTCCTTTTCGAGAGGGTGGCAACCGTCAATCGAAATCTCGATGGTTCGATTTCTTCTCACATTTCTCTCTCGGAAGTATGAATATGAGTACGGCTCATTGTGCCACGTACAAAGTACTAGAGGGTTGAAGGCAATCCGGGTCGATATATTATTGTCTAAGAAGTTAAAACACGTCATTATAAGATTCTCTGTCATACTCAGTCAAGGATATGGACTCACATCATACGGTTTATGTTTTGCCAATGGTACGTGTATTTTGGTGCGTGCGCCCACATGAAGACATGATTTCTTTCCTGAATTCATATTTTTTATTCTGAGTATTTTTTTCTCTAAAAAATCATAACCTCCCAATAAAAATACCGCATTTGTGATCTTGGCTTGGCATTTACTGGCGCGTGAGTTCTATCAACAACTTAGGACTAGACACTCTGGCCCTAAACTAAATGGCTCATTTACTCCTAAATATACTATATTTTCACTAAATGTATTATATTCATCGTGTTCACGATAAATTAGTCATCGTGTTTATTGTGATAGAAAAGGGACATTATGAAGACAAATCAAGTGGTCAACCTCATTCAAATATCTTAAAATACCGGAATGCCTTGGATGAACAAACATTTGGAAACAATACCGTTGCGCTGCCCAAGATTTTTAGGGATGATGATTTTCACAGTAGTGAAAAGTAATTCGTCGAAAAATTACGTAATACACTGCCATATATCGCCGTTGTAGAATAGACATTTGAGGAACGATATTTTACATCACACATTCTTAGTGCTAATATATTGCTCTTTTTCTGATTTTTTAAGCACCCATTTTTGGGGATTTACCACCCAGCAGTGCATAGATTTCATCTGTATTAATTCCTTTTCCCCTTAGTTTTACGAGATTTTTAGGTGGGTATATCACCTGGCTGCCTTAGGCCGGTGGCTTCGGGTTCAACTCCAAATGTTGCCTTTAGATGCTCCGGTTCGTGTTCCACGAGTCGATTACTTAACTTGAAATAGGTAGAAGACTGATGTGAGACTAAAATCTCTGGGGCAATATTCTTATCAGTAACAGTAGTGGGCGATTGATTGCTCATTTTCCTCCATATCTTCTTCTCTTGACAGTAAATCTTAATATACTCCTAAATTATTAATTAATTATTTATTTGTCTGAAACTGTCTGAATGTCCGAAAAAGTATCAAATGCTAGGTTTTCCTTATCCGGTCTTGGGATATATGTACGTTTGTCATTATAATTCAACCGTCTTCACCCACAAGTGAAATTCTCAGAAATAAACATCTACCTTGACCTTCTCTCATCGGGAGTTCTGTCCAGTGAAACCTTCTACCTATTTGATTGCAATAAACACCATAAGTCTTTACGTTTAAATTTCCTCCTATATTCTGTTATAATTTATCACTAAACAATTTCACCACCCAAGTCTTATCCCACCTTTCGATAAATTAAAATTTTCCCCGGTCCATGCTCGGTTCTCGTTGTTATTTTTATGCTGTTATTGTCTTTTGTCCTCTTTCATGTTTGTTATATTTTTTACTGCAAATTTGCGCTACTGCTGTACGTGAATAATGTTTTAAAATAAATAAATAATGCTTTCGTTCACATCTCAGTTTGTGGAAAAATCCATTCGGCATGAACAGTAATTTTTGAAATCATTCGCTAAAATTTTCAATGCAGCTCAAACCTGTATTTTCAATCCTCATACTAGTGATTTATTAAAAGCTTAAGTTGAAGATTAAAATATTACTTAGCGTAAGTAATGGGATTCTCAATGAGTGGGAAGGCCCAGTTAAATGTGAAAGGAGTAGAGGTCAACTCAAAGCAGGTGGAATGATTTATATGTTTGGGCTCCGTTTGGAAAGGAAATGGCCATCGCAGCAAGATAATTTGGATGTAAATTGAGTAAGGAATTGGAGAATTTATAGTTTATAAACTATTGATGAATTTTTCGGTATGGAAACTCAAAGAAAATATTAATGAAAACTTTAGCATTGAGAGAGACGTTATATTGTTCAGAAATTTGATCTCCGAGAGAAGAGCCGATTCGATTTTGTGCCAGCAACGTGGATTGGACGCCTTTCAAATAGAATTATGGCAAAAGACCGTAAGAATAATCTGAATAAAGAGCAGGGGAAACACCAAATGTTAGATAGTTGAGAGATAGAACGGAAGTTGACAGCAGAAATCCTAAAAAGGCAGTCAAGGTTAATAGGAGAAACATTGAGATGTAGGTAGGAATGTTGAACGCTGTCACAGAAATGAATGTATGATGAAGGTGGAGAATGGGGGAGAAGGGAATAGGTATTTCGGACGGTATGGTGGGCGGATGGAAAATATATGTAGCTGTAAAAGGAAATAATATCGGGTTTAATGTGTTTGATTTACTTAAAAAAAGTATTCAAGAAACCTACATTGGCTAGTTAACCGGACAGTCGATAACCTATCTCTATGACCTACACAGTAGACAATGCATAATATAACCATGGACAGTTTTCAGGAGGAGGAATATAACACTTACCTACTCAATAGGTAAATAGATTCATGGTTTACGGACAGTCTCGATGGTTATTGGTATATCATTCAACGCACTAATGAAACAATGCTTGTTTACTCTGGAAATAAATAGTTAAAAGTACACCATGAACAAGTTAAATTACAAAAAAAAACAATATTTATCAGGAAAGTAACTCTGAAATTGTGGATCTCTTACTTTAAAAACTTACCATTAAATCATTGCTATAATTTTATTAAATATATTAATAATATATTAATTAAAAATAAATATATTTTTACAACAGACCATTCCAGTTAAATACGACGGCTTAATTTATTTACGCTCAAAATATATATTTGGAATATATACTCGTATATATAATTATATAATTTTATATATATATATATATATATATATATATATATATATATATATATATATATATATATATATATATACAATTCCGGAAACTGTCACTTATGTAGGAAATTGCAGCTGCCCACATTGAATCCTTGTGTTGCTTGCGGTAGTTATGGGATGGTTGGGACACAAGGCAGAAAGCAAATAATAAGTGCAACACGAGGGTATGGTTTCATGCTGATAATAAGGATAAATGAAATTTTACGGAGGAAAAGTAACCGCATTTGTCACTGTAGGACTAGTGAGTACATAAAAGTATGTAAGCCTTCGCACAAATTGATGTATGACAAAGTTCCGAAACATCCAACCCGAGGTGTTTCAATTCATTCTTCATTCGAAGGAATGAAGACATTAATCGAAATGAGACCTAAGATACAACTTTTGCCACCATTAGATTTATTCTGACGAAAATTTCTTTGCTACCATCCCAACAAATTAGCATAGATTCCACATTAAACTGAAAGAAGTTTAGATTAATATTATTAGACCCATCGTTAGCAGCAAAAAGACGAACGCAATTAATGATGTAAAAGCGTTCATATAATACGAGGATGAGAATTTATTTTCCTTGGAGTCGGACCCAAATACTTCGCACGATATTTTTAAGGCTTCGGTTATTTTCGATGATAGCAGTGTTAGTATAGTGCCGAAGGCTGCCGAACAACCAAATGTGACGCTATCCAAAATTGCGATACGAAAAAAGATGTTTGGCGACCGATTAATTGAGAGTCGCTCGTATCGAATGACTCCTTCGTCATCCCGAGTATGGTATATGATCACGCTAGTCCTGTTTTCGGCTGCTAGGAATGAAATGATTTTCAGAGTCGATATTTTATGTTCATAACCCACTTCTTTTTCAAGTTTAACTATTTTGAAATGCTCGATGTTCAATGCATTATGTTTTCGAAGAGTTTCATCATTTAATTTTTCTTTTTTTATTTCGTTCCCTTTTTTCGAGTGGGAGCCACTGCATCAGATTAATGAAAGGCAGTGGTGCCCATACAAGTGGAGGAAGCGGATGAAATTATACCATTTGTTTGACATTTTAAAAAGGAAAACTCAAAGTGGTCAAAATGCAGCCCTGAATCGAATGAAACAGTCGAATTGAAGATAAATAGAGAAGAAAATTTGGCAAATTTAGACTTTTAAACAATGTATTTTTTTAGGTTGAATATTCAAGAAAAAATCAAGCATTTCTTGTGCTTCCGAAACTTCGGATCGTGAATCGACGAACAAATTTGCGATTTCAAGACCATTCGGTCTCTTCTGTATTACATTCTACCATCCTACGCCATAATCTTAAGTAGATTTCCGAAAAACCGATGGGTAATCAGTTTCGTACACAAAACCGATTGGTAAGCTTCAGATCTAGTTTTCGAAGATTCTACCCTAGGCTAGCCCTCCCACCTCACTCAATTTTGCCCTGAACTCCGAGCGAAAGAGAATGAGACAGAGAGATACTCATACCCCCAGCCCCCCGTTTCCCTCATCCCCCATTCGCCGCACCACGTGTTCCCCCTTCCAAATCCTCGATCCCCTCCCACCACACACACACACACACACACACACACACACACATATCGCGACCCCGGGCCCTTCGCCGCGGGAGCCCATTTGAGGAATGGGACTCGCCGCTTTCGGAGCGGGATTTATGGCACTTGCGTGCCGTTGTTTCGGACGGTCAGCTCGCTGCGCCGCCGTTGAGTCGTTGTTTCCCGAAGGCTCAGCGTCGCCGCCTCCCGTGTGGGTGTTTGAGATGTGGAGGGAGTGGAATGAAGCGGTGAAACTGTGTGTGTGAGAGAGAGGGTTTTCCGTATCGTGTATTATTATTATATTTTTTCATCCACCTCTCCCTCTCTCGCCCCCGCACCACCCGTTCCGAAAGGAAAGACGGGGGGGTATCGGCCCCCCGTGCGTGTTTGTGTGGGAGGAGGAAGCGGCCGGGCCTCACCCGGAGACCGATCGAGAGCCAGGCACGGTGGAACTCAACCCCCACCTCCCCTCCCCCTCACCCACCGGGAAATATTTTTTTTATGCACCCCTCACCGTTGCTACCACCTTATATCCCCTCCCTTCACCCCACCCGCCCCGACCCATTCCCCAAACCTACCCTCAAGCCTCCCCGCCCCCTTTTATTTTTACACCCACCATCCCTCTCCCCAACCTCCTTCAAACCCTCCCGCTCCTTAGAGCACTCCTCAAGTGCCGCGGCGGTGACCTTAATGCTCAGAGGAGGACGTGAGATTTTTAACCGAGTCGGAAAAGAGGATTTTGGGGGGTGGGGGAGGGAGGGGCGCGAGGAAATGTAGAAATAAGGCCGCCGTGTATTCCTACCACAGAGGTTTCTTCCGACGATATTCGGGTGGGAGGAATGGGTGGACAGGAGAGGGGGTGGCATGTGGGGGAGGAGGGAACATTTTGAAGCAGGGGCACATACATGGCCAATGCTGAGGTCACGGCGTCCATCCCTTTCGCTTTGCGGTGCGTCCTCTTCGTCATGAGAGCAGCGGAGGATTGAGCACCGCCCACATTTGTCAGGGAGCAAGGAATGATTTTTCATCCCGCACGAATTCCAACTCAGCGGCTGTGTTCCAGCTCTTCTGAGTCGGCCTAGAACAGTGATGTCCCAGCTTTTTCAAATGCGAGCTCCGGTTAAGTGCTATCATACATTTCTTCGGGATGAAACAAGATTTAAGCGTGACGCTTTGCTGAAAAGTAAATTAAATTATTTCTCCGAAGGAATTTAGCATTTGAAAAAACTTTTGTGCATTTACGCGACCGCCTATTCTCTTTGCAGAATTTTTTTCAAGTTTTTAATCTCCAAAATTATCATCCAAGATCAAAGAAGTAGCGCCGTTGTAACTCATAGGGAATCTGGCATGTCTAGTAGAGCTTTCCCGGCCCGAATCGCAGTCACAGTCTGCCCGGTAGTCGTTAGTGATACAAGAAAATCCACAAAGAGGGTCAAGCTGTTTGTTCTGAGGTGTCAATTCCGTTTAGACAAAATCTGTAAAGATTCTTACTTTCCGTCGATATTATCTTTAATTGCCTTTATTTTAATCAATCAGTAATTCACAATAGATAAACTTTAAAGTGAACTACAGAGCTACATGCACTAAACGCCGATAAAGAGCGAAAATGAACAAATTGTGGTTAAATAAAAATGTGATAAATGGTCTGAGAAAGAAGTACTGACTGTTTTTTTGTAAAGTAGGCAATCAAAAGCTGGTGTGTTAGAAGTAATTTTTCTCCTTGGCAATTGAATCGCTAGCAACGGCGAAAAAAATTATGGCATAGCAGAAAAATGAGGAGGATATGTACTCCTGAGTAAGTAGTGGAAAATATACTAATTTCACAGGCCATAAGAATTGCTTTAAAAATGATATGGGGACGTAGTTTTTCACGTAGAATCTACTTCCTTATGAATGCGAGAAATTTATGGCAGCAGCAAAAGTGGGTATAATAATATTAGGAATAAAGGGAAATGTGGTGCTGCAATGCAGTGCTATGGTTCACTGCTATAACGTAGAGCTTTACTCGATGCCATATTAAAATTATGTACCTATGATTAAATAGACGATTGAGAGTACGAGAGTTATATCGTACATATTTTCAGACACTAGAGATTGAGCAAGAGAGTTGAGAAAGGAAAATTGTGAACGGGAAGAATAAGAGGAAACCCCTGATGAATTAGCACAAACGTGAAACAATGACGGACGAAGAACATACATAACTATCAGGTATTGAAGAGGTTGGTTGACGGAAGAATTGAGTGAAGATCTCAATCAAATAATTCTCATGATATCTGGCTTTTGATGATAACGTTGCTCAAAGTTGACGGTAGTATTAACTTTATTACAAATCGTGTGATCAATAGAATAAAAAAATTAAAAAAATATCCTTAAAAAAACAAAATTGAGGAGAAAGGGTATTGTGTCATATATTAGGGCTGCAGCTAGAAAAACGTTTTTCTTCGTTATTTTTTTCATGTATTTCTTTGTAAAAAGTTTCCACAACGGTAATTATTTATTTCCTAAGGTTGATTTGATCTATGTTATTCTATATCACCTCGTACTTGCGGAGAAAATCGAGCTAAAGCCTAATGGAACCAATATCATTCGAATCAGCGAAGCATAGGCGGTACTAAATGCTTCATTAGGCTCCAAACGTTTGCAAATTTGCCACTAGTATGCAGGATAAAGTGTCTGAAATACGGGTTATGCTAACTAAGACAGTTGATCCGCAACCAATAATTCAGTGCCATTGTTCTATCCCATGCCGAAGAATTTTGTATTATTCATTTCAGAACATTTTTCATCGAGTACTGGGTCCAATATTGGATGTTTACAGCAGATTAATGCGTTAAAAAGTATTGCGTAAATTCAAGCACACGCAGATGAATATTATTAACGCTGGTATGAGCAATGTGGAGACCATTGCATCAATTCAACAAAGGAAGATCAAACACTAATATAAGCGATCAGATTAAAAAAATAAGCTAAGGAAACAACTTTTACGCCATCGCCCAAAGCCATTTTATAAAGAACTAGGTTTACACAGAAAAAACCGTATTGTAAATAGTGTGTATTATAAATTTAAAGAGTAGATTGTACAATTTATAGTGGACACACAGGTATAAGCTTCTGATGGTGATTTGGTGTTGAATTATCTCCGAAAAGTCAACGGAAAAATCTATGTTGATCAGATTTGAATTCATCTGAATGGAGCAGAGTAGGCAGTTATTTTTTTGCTCATTTTGATGAATTGTAAGCCCCTTGATGCCCATGGGTCGGCGAAAGAAATATGAATGATAATATCAAGAGAATAACTCCAAAATTCTCCTGCAATTCTCTGTAATTCATTAATATCAATGGAAATGTGGAGAAGTCACTGTGTTGAGCACTATTTAAGTATTGTGCCCGCTATTGGAGTCGATCAAAGCTCGAAAATGGTTCCGTCAATTAGGTAAAGATGAGAGAATGGGATAATTTTATTAATCGAGAGAAGGAAAGAAATCCTCCCAAAAACCAGACCCCGAATATGTACATAACCATAAACGCACTAGTCAACCCCAAGGGTGAAGGGTGGTTGGGTAGGTGATTGGGTAGAGTTCACCCAGTGCCCGGGAATCGAACCCGGGACCCTCCGGTCAGCAGTCCAACGCTCTACCCACTAGACTACCACCTTAGGGATATATATATATATATATATATATTTTTTTTTTATTTTATTTTTTATATACATACATACACACACACACACACACACACACACACACACACACACACACACATATATATATATATATATATATATATATATATATATATATATATATATACATATACATATATATATACACAAATATATATTCGTAGTTCAATTCCTGGTTTAGGAAATATTTTTACCCTTGTGATTCCGCCTTCCCCACCTCTACTGTGTTCGACCTTTATATGTCCCTATCCCTTTTCCTTATATCTATTTCTACGTGAATATATATATATATATATATATATATATATATATAATATAATATAATATATATATGTATATATATAAATGTATATATATAAATATATATATGTATATATATAAATATATATATGTATATATATATATATATATGTTTATATATATATATATATATATATATATATATATATATATATATATATATATATATATATATATATATATATATATATATATATATATATATATATATATATATATATATATATATATATATATATATATATATATATATATATACACACGAGGGTCATCCGGAAAGTAGTACCCGTTCGTGAAATAAAGACACAAAAGTAAATATTAACAAACATAAAAAATTTTATTTGAAAGAGGATACTTTAAACTACTTCTCAACATAATCTCCAAGCAAATTAAGGCATTTGTCATAACGTGTGACAAGTTTCTGTATTCCTGCTGCATAGTCCTTCGCCGCCAGCTCATTGAGATACGCGAGGGACCCATCTTGCACAAATTTTTGCATAATGCAGATGGTGTTTAACAATTTCATGAACAATTGTTCGAGAAACATTGGGAAAATGCTCACAGATGTCATCAATTGTGACGCGCCGATCGTTCCTCACGAATTCGTCAACTGAGCTCACCAGTTGGTCTGTAATGACAGACGGTCTCCCCGAACGCTCATCGTCGTGTGTGTTCCCCCTCCCCATGTTGAAGTTGCGACACCACCGCCGAACAGACGACTCGTCCATTACATTGTCTCCATACACCTCCTTTAATTGGCGATGAATATCACATGGGCGAACGTTTCTTGCATTGAGGAATTTAATCACTGCCCTCACTTCACAACTGGCGGCGTTCTCAATTTTTTTAAACATTGTAAACAATCACAGAAACAACACAGGCAATGCTAGCGTCACGCAACTTGGCTCAGAGAAGGCAGACAAGCCACTGAAGCTATCTGACCTCGTCCAGCGGCTACTCGCGTCGTCAGCACTTCATGCGGCACGAACGGGTACTACTTTCCGGATGACCTTCGTATATATGCTAAATATTTCCCAGATACATCTCTACATGAGTTATTTAATTATTAGTCATATAAAGTGAGAATTAGCAAATTATGATTCGGGTGAAGAGGTCTTGCTCCGATTTGATGAGTTTCATCATCACTTCAATGGATTAATATTATCTCTTAGCCATCCTGGGCTACCTACCTGTATTTGTTCAACCCTACGCTTTTGTCTTTCTGAACCTGACTTTCCTGGTTCATCCTTTTCTTTCTTTGTTTCTTGCCTTAAATTACGAGTTGAATTTCTATAAATTTCCTCGTGCAATTTTAAATATCATCTTCTGTTCTTATCCTCAAAATATCCATTACTGTTTGCCTCTTCTCGAGATAACTTGTGTGGGTCACGCATTCAATTTATTTGAGTTTATCATTTTACCAACGGGCTCACTGCAATTCGTTACATTCTTCCCTTCTTTGTAGCTCCTATTGTCCAAGTTTAACGCCTACTTATAAGTTAATCATCATAAATGCCTGTAGATAATTTTTTGATATTGATGCAAAAACGTTTTGTACTGTTAGCAGTTTTGTTTCTTTTAATTAAAACCCTTCTTCAATATCCTACCTTCTATTTATCTCTTGATTCTTCGATTCTTCCTGTGATGCTGTTACTTGAGTAGCAAACTTATATTGATGCGGTAATTGGCACCCATTACCAAGTTTATTGCGAAAATTATTTTTGGCTACAGACTATTCTCAAATCCTAATATTATTTTAGATTTTGTGGATTGAAATTACATGGCGCTGCCTGGTATACATATCCGTATTTTGCAAATTGAAAGAAGTGCGAGAGAAGTACCTCGTATAGTGAGAAAAATGAAAACAATATTCACGCTATTGCGATTAAAATGTTTTAAAAGGTTTTTATGCACAAAAAATACTGCGAAATATTCTTAAATGGATACTGTTATGAAACATTAAATTTAATTCTTCCAAAACCATGGCATTATTCATGAAAGTTCTTGCTTGAGGCATGAATACCTTTGGCTTCTTGAAACACTTGAGTCAGGGAATGATGATGAGCTTTCCCTCTGTAATACTATAGATTTTGAATCAATAGGTTATACCAAAAAAAGATGAAAATATCTTGGTAAAAAGGATGTTATGAAATCATGGAAGTTGAGTGTATTAATTCTGCATTAGGCTTTGAATGAATAATATTTTTATTTAGTTGTAAAAATTTGGCACTTGAATTAAATTATTAGGAATATATTTAATGGAAATTTTCAGTTTCCATTAGGATATCAATTTAATACCATGATGAAGGGTTAAGTTATCACGGGAAAACATCCGCTTAGGAAACATTAAAAATTTTTTCTAAAGTAAAATGACCGTATCGAGCAATGCTTACCTCAGAATAAATTAAAGATATATATCTCTAGCTATTAACTCTATAGTTTTAATAGATGCTTTTTGCAATGCTCTACGAATACAAAAATTTTTTGGGTTGATGATAACGTAGGAAAACTAATAAAATGACGCCACGGAAAAAATAATACTTAATTTTTAATGATACATGACGGTAGTAATGGTATTTTTTCGTAGGAATAATTAAACTAAACAGTTAAGATTTTTAGAACTTCAACTTTTTGCTATGAATATTCATCATGCGAGTATATTGATCCGCACTGACTTTTCTCTGTACGTCGAAACCTTAAATAATCAACTCAGGTTTCCCTTTTAAAATATTTTATTGTGTACCAGGAAGAAATGGCTGTAGAGTCTTATTTTTTTTGCCCCTTTTCCGAAAATAGATGGAATCTAAAGAAAAAAACTCCTGTAAAAGTGACAAGGAAGTTTCGTTCGCAAAGTGATATAAACGGTGCCGTTTTAGCCTCTTATGTCTTCTATTTTCATAAAAAATAGGGTGGCCGAAAAAAATGTACATATATCCAGCGAATATTGTATGCGTTTGAATCGTTACTGATTCAAATTTTTCGTCAGTTGTCTCAACCATATTGAAAAAATATTTCAATCCTCAAGGTATATTAAATTAATATAATAAACAGCTGATGCGCAGCGAATTATTGCCCTTTAACTGCCATTTTTTATGTCACACATCGAGTTTTCCTCATACATATACAAGATAAAAAAACCTACTGATATATTTAACGAGTATACTAAATTCCGCTCTGCTATATTTTTTTATTGCATTAATATTTTCAACATGCAGAGAGAGAACTGGAACTCGGCATCCTTAATTATGTCCCTTACGGCTCCCAGCAACTGATTCACTTAGCGGCAGAAACAATATCCCTATGATGCCTCGGATATTTCAACCGTACTTTCCATAAATAACGCCGAAGAAGCCGTTGGAACCACGAGTTAATTTTTCTCCTTTGCGTAGTTTTTTTATGTTTTTTTTTCTTTCGAAGTCGAGCGCCGCGAATCCACTCCTGTTCCCCGCAATAAAGTTCACTTTGCGGAGCAGCATCAAACCTATGAAACCCGAGGCGACTCTTAATCTGGGCATGTTTCCGCGGGATTTGAATTTTAAATGGGATCGCGCCCTGCGTACGGATGATTTCCCTTCTCCCACTCTACCTCCTTCGGGTAATTGGCCATTGGCCGAGACCTATCATACCCCCAACCTCTCTCCTCTGCCAACTTCCGCCCGCCCCCTCAACCAACTCCTCCTCAACTGGAATGGGGAACGGGTGGAGAAAGAGGGGTTCGGGAAGGGGAATGGAGATTGGGAGAATGTGATGACCGCTTCGGCTTATACCGCCGCCTCAACCCTCGAACACGCTCTCCCGATGAAACCCCACAAAACAACTTGATGTGAATCTGTCAGTGACTCTTTCGTCCAAAACTGATTATACTTTTCATCATTTAAAATTGCTCATGAATGTTTCACCGTTTCAGAGGAAAAACGAAAGAAAGCAAAATGAAAGTAAATGCACCTCAAACAATTCCTTTGTATGGAACTCCGCGGACCGAATTTGAACCTTTATCGAGACGGCTTATGATCGTGGATGGTAGGGTGATATTCACGGCAAAAGGGCATTGGTAGGGTGGAGACTTAAGAAATGTAACAGCGTGCAAGGGGCTAGGCGACGCTTCGGAGTGACACGATAACTCCTTAGTCAACCCTATTACCCCATTACCACCTGCTATGATACTTGTACATCGAGAGAATGAACTTACCAGACTAAATCATTGAGATTTGGTGAATTTCAATTATTGATTTTACTCGTGCCAATGATTTAAATAAAAAAATCTCAAAATTCTATCCCCAGAATTTCAAATTGTTCTTTTTTATCATTTGACTCGAATTGGTTAATAATTATCTGTAGGGTGCATATTGTTAGTGAAATTCATTATTCCTAGTATCTACGTATGTGCCTCCTTTCTTCATTTCAAGTTCATAAAAAACTGGATGGATAAATTAAAATTATATTTTTAAAGTCAGCCATCATTTTTCAATCAGCCAAAAGGAAATGTAGAATCAACGACTTTAATCGTAACATTAGCCATAAGAAAAGTGGGTACAACATTGGATATATTGTTTGGTTGATTTGAATAATGTTTCGGTTGGTTTTTTACCGGTGTACAGATTTCCGGGTTCCATCTCAGTAGCCTGTTCTTATCGTCCTAATGTGACAAAACCAGTGTTAAAGAAATGATACTAAGAAAAGAATACCAGTGAAAATAAGGTATTCTTTTTCGTAATAAATTAACCTTAATGGACATCTTTACTCAATCACGGTCACCGTTGTCCCTGAGTAGATTGGACATGGAGACTGGTAAGGCGATGCATTTAAAACGTAGTTTCCATATAGCACGCTCAATCTCCCCCATCTTTTAGCGGAAGTTTCCCCGCCTGTCTCCTATGAATTATTTCCTCCTCTGGCGCAGCAACAATAATAATGTCGTAAGATTTGAAAGGAGAGAATTTTGGCACGGGAAGCACGCGAGATGACGACTACCATGAGAGTGCATTGGACCTTTTAGAGCGCCAGTCCCTCTATTAAGAAAGCATAATGCATATGTCAACTCAAGTACACGGCGTTACATCAGAATATAATGTATTGAAACAAAAATAACGCGAGAGAGATTTGAGTAGCCCCTTTGGGTGGTGGAATTTGTCTTTAGGGACGGCGATGGACAATGTACACCATTAATCTGTTTGTTGCCGGAAGTTGACAGTAATAAAACACTGCACTTAGTGTCCTCCTCCATCTGGTAACGGGTCATTTTAACAACTTGTTCTCCCTCTCCTAGTCAATTTTTCCCTTTAAGTTAACATCCGCTTTTTCTTTCCAATGAACTAGCATTAAGATTATGGATTTGTACACATTTTCACTCGTGTGCGATGTTTTTTAGGATCACGCTTGAAAAAAAAATCCTTCACATTGGACCATTCTTTTCTGTTATGTGGGTCGCATAAATACTTTCAAAAATTGTCGGAGGACGGGACTTCAGGGCCACTCGAAAGAAAAAAAAATTACATGCGTAAAAACGTACAAATATTTCATGCCATATAGTTTCTGACGGCAGTGAAATATAACTGCTTAACTATAAATGTCTTTCAATTAATTATTAAAACATTTATAAGAAAATTTATCTTCATGGCCAGCTGAGAAAGACACATAGAAAAATATGGTAGGCATTAATATGAGGGTAAAGATGACTACATTAACTACGTTGGAAAATGATATTGATTAATTAGTCACCAAAAGGATTGCACTCATTTTGCAATGTATTACAACATGAACCAAAAGTAATTAAAAGTAATGAAATTTTCATGAATTAGTTATTAAAAGCAGTTTATGCACCATATGGTTTCTGATGTTACCAGGATATTATAGGTCTTTACAAAATTAAGAATATCTGCGCATTCCTCAGAATAAATGAAATTAAATCATTCTTCAGCTCTGTATACCTCCTACCCTCACTCTTCTAAAACACACTTTATCTTAGCCTCAAGATTAGAAAGGGCAAAATTAGGACGGTTACAACATTTCTCGCAAATGGGAAGTACTTTGCGAGACAATGGAAATTGCCGCAGGGATATAAAACTATTACGCCTTGATACATAAGTCTGTTAAAGAATAGAATTTTCATTGCAATGCTCACTGGTTTTGAAGATGATGGTATTAAAAGGCTTTTGTTGTGCAAGCATGGAGAAGACTGGAGAAATTACGCTGAGAGAAAAAGCATTTAAAGTATTAGACTCAATGAGAAAATAATACAGTTTTTTGATATATTTCGTATCAAGAAAAAAATATGAATGGAGGGGATGTCAAGAGGTGGGTTCAAGGCTATTATAGGAGGGCGAATGCTGGGAAAGGCGAGAGAGGAAGGAAGAAAATAGTTATTTTGGATGGCGTGTAAGGGAATTTTAAGTACGATGATCTGAAGAGAGAAATGAAAGCAAACATACGAAATTTGATTGGCGAGCAGGTGATAGTTAAGTTCACAATTATGATTTCTAGTTATCAGGTATATATATATACACACAAACACAACGTAAAGAACACCTAAAATGATGATACACTCCTCCGGCAGCCTTCCACGGCATGAACTGATGTTTTAAGGACTGGGCGAAGCAAGGCTCACCAACCATCGCTTGAACGCCTTTTTCGTGGACTCTTTTTACTTTACAACGGCTATATTGGAAGACGCTTCACCACTGAGGACGTTCAAACCAGTTTTGAGTATGCTGTCTGCTTAATTAAATACGATTTTGCTAAAAAATTAAGTCCAATTGATCGAGGATCAGTTTAAACGCTGTTTAGGCCACGGACCTCTTTTTTACCCTCCTCCCACTCATCCATAAACTAAAATTGTTTTTAAACGATCAATAATAAATGGCACCAATAGTGGCCATTCATTCATAGTACCGAAACCGAAAAAGGAGCCAACTATCACCCGCTAATTGAACCAGGGTCCTTAGGAATAAGGTCCACTGAATAAGATTCAGGATTTATCAAAAAGAAAAAAATATCCTTCCCTATATAACACTCCCCATTTTATAAAAGAGTATCTGTAAACTTGAAGTAGTTGGTGAATTAATTTTGCTTCTAAAAATATTTTCAGTAGCCCAATGATCTATTACCGAGCTCAATTTGCACTTTGCCTTTGAAACGAAAGTAATTGGATAATGTAGAATTTTCTCTGTGTGATTTTTAATGCCAAAAACACAAAATGGTGTTGCAGGAATCACATCTTATACAGGGCGTGGCAACATAACATCCTTTTTTCAGACACGAAACGCTTTCATAAAAGGAATTTATGTTGCCACACCCTGTACTTTAATACCACACCGAGCCTTTTTAACAAATGTATAAAATACCTATGTATGTTTGTGTACATGAAAATGAACCTATATTTCTTGTTGGTACCTGGGATTCCAGGCACATTTGCTGGTATTTAACTTCTTGCTTTATTTAGGCACCAATCCAAATACTTAAATATCAATATCTTACAGTGGTAGGGGCAATTACACTAAAATAAAACCGTAACCGTCGGGCTTAAACGGTCTTCTCCACGCATTTAAATGCATAGCTCATTAAGGGCTGCTTCGTTTTCGCAAAAAATACAACGCGATTCCTTCCGCCATAGGAATAATTATGTCTCCTGTACGGCACACGCCGATGAACGATTGCTCTCTTCGGAGGAGCGGCTGTTCATCAATTTTTCGGAGGTCGGAATTGCGACCAATAAGTTGTCATTGGTGACAGAGCAGAGCGTGGTATGGCAGGGGCGAGGGGTGGAGGGGAGGGATAGGGCGGTGGAAAGGGTGATTGGAGAACGGGGTGGTCGGGGAAAGGAATTGGCGACTGGGCAGGCAGGGAGGCTGCATTAAGATATCCAGCTCCCTGTATTTGCCCTCGACCCCATTTCCCTCCTCTGACCCTCCCTTCTTCCATCTCTCTTCTAAAACATTATCTGAAACCAGGTCCGCCGAGCAACGTACGTACCACCTCGAAATGATGACGCGCCTTCGTTTGATTGAAGGAAAATATTAATGCCCTTATGGTACAAGACATCACCACGCATATTTCTTGGAAAAGGAAAAACGAATCTAAAGGAACCTAAATGGTGCACTAATGAAGAAATGGAGACTTTCTGGAAACTGAGAAGATAACAGCATACAAATAAAAACACACCGTAGTTCAGCGAAGCATCGTAAGGAAATAAAATTAATTTCCATTAAAACGATTTACCATGAACTGTAAAACAGATAGAATTCAAGAACACTCTTCTCCCTTACATAGCTTGTAAACACAAAACAAAACAGAATTAAACAAAATCATACGGAAATAAATCTTCCTCTTCCTGATATCTTCCATTCTTTTTGCAACAGGATTTAATCTCGCTTGCCTAATCAGTCTAGAAACGAGTTTGAGGTTTTAATAATCCTCTCGGTGTCACCGTTAAACATTCTCCCCCAGAGGGTTTGTGAATGTCTCTCTGCGGTACTCTCGTTGTGATTCGAGGGGTTCCCATCCTTGCTGCTCCTCGATACCCCACCGCACTTCTTTTCTTTTCGTGAAAATTTTTGGTAATTTCTGAACATATTCTCTGAACTTTGTCAGGAGTGTTTTCTTTAAACGCACGGAATCACTTTTTTGTTACATCCCTGTATTCACGTTACCAAATACCGCGAAGCATACCTGAGAAGGGTAACCATATCCTTACCAAACGCTGCAGACTTACCAGAGGCTTCGTAGTGATGATGCAGAAGGGGGTTGGTAATCTTGGTTCCCCTAGTGCTTCAGTGTCCTTGCATTGAGATTTTGGACGACCCTTTCTGTAGTTCAAGTGAGGGTCCAAAAGTTCAAATATACTTAATATTATGCACAATTTCCTGCATCAGGAATAGAAAAGGGTTGTCTATATTTCAAATTCCGGTAATATCACTGTCCTGAGCCGGTAGTAAGCAACAGAGTGTTAATATTTCGCTGAAAGTCCTACCAATAAAAATTCCAAATAAATCGTAAGTATATTGTTTAGTTACATCTCACATGTGTTACTGCCGACAAAGTTAATACGCGTTGGGCTAACGGTAATGTGACCCCTCTGCTAATTAAAATTGTAGTAGGTTGAATGTTTATAGGAGTCTACAGGCATTCCTCAAGAAGTAGTTCACCTTAAGTAGTATTAGATATACTTAGTACTGGGTGAACTCAGCCATCAACTACTAAAGTGACCTTCGAGTTGATTACTACGTTTATAGTGTTTTTAAATGTAGAAACGCAGAAAGTTAAAAATAAATTACGGATCCTCCAAAACCTATCTTTTGTAGGTGGAATACTAAGAATGAATGATCGTGAATGAAAGCCCTTTCCTCCCCCTTTTTGCACCGGATGAGATTTAACCACGGGCACTCGTAAATAATTTCGCTGTGTATCCTTTCGCATGTTTACCAAGTTCACATCTCCCCGATGCGCCGGGTATCAGCGATAAAAACCTCCCCCTCGGTTCTCCCATCCTATGACTTTCCGTCACCGACGCGTCTCCCCCGCGAAATGCCTCCTAACCCCTCCCCTCTTCCATCCCCAGTCTATCTTCCCCCCACCATCTCCTCCCCTTCTTCACATCAGTCCACACGCAACAAACCCCCTTCCCCACCGCCACCATCCCTCTTTGCCAACAATCCCGGTCGAGGTGTATCCACGGCCACCCACCCGCTCCACCCAGCCACCTGTTGGCTCACGGCGGTTGGTAAAGAGGGGTGGAGGCGGTAAAGGGTGAGGGGAATACGTGGGGGTGTGTGTGGGAGTGAAGCGGCATTTTGATGCGAGAGAGATTGAGAGAGAGGGAGAGATAAAAGGGGTAGTAGAGGGAAACAGAGAGAGAGAGAGAAGAGAGAATCGGAGATAGAGCTGGGGATCGTGGTTTGGGGGACACAGAGGGGCGAGAGGGGGGGGGGGGAGGGGAGGGAAAGGGCCACTTGTTGAATCTGAACGAACGAGAGGCGAGTGCTGCCATCTTGGGAATCGCCTGGAAATATCTACCAAAGTTTTCGAATTTTATAATTATTTTAATGCTCGGCTAAGCATTATTGTTTTACCATAATTAAGTCCAAACTGAGAGATCTCGACCGCTCAAAATTAAGTTTTCGGCGAACCCTAAAACTAAAGTACTGCCTCCCGCCAACACATGGCACTAAATTACCTGAAATCCTTCATTTCAGTTAAACAATATTTGTGTATTCTTCAACTCTGCTTTCTTTTAGCCTTCGTTCTTTCCGCCCAACATGTTTAACATCATCTTCCCTCCACCTCAACCCACATTTTCTCCTCCCCTGTTAATCTTCAGCGTTCCAACGAAAATCATCACTTTCCCTGCTTTTTTTGAATTTCTCCCAGCAACAAACCCTCCCCAATCCCCTCCCATTGCACCTAGTACTTATTGGTTCACATTTGTTTCTTCCCATATAATTTTTTAAATTGTCACTCACATTTACTCTTCAAAAGCCACCAATCATCGTCTATTCTCCTGTCTCAACGACCAAGTTCACGAGCCGTACAAAAAAAGAATTGATACGAAGTTTTCATTTTACTTTTCTTTAATTTTCTTTTAGTTTTTCACACTTCTCCATTTATTTTTCATTTGCCGATTACGCCATCCCGATTGATAAATTTTCTCAACATAATGCTCCACATTTTAACATCTTTAATAATTGTCTCACCTCCTTCTATAAAACTTCCTAAATACAGATGAACAGTTCTACCGGCTCCAGTTTAGGCTCTCCAATTTATCTGTGTAAATTAGCATTTCCTATTCCTGAGAATCGAATTACATTTCTTTTCTTAAGATTAAATCTCATCCTACACCTATCACACTGGATCATACAAACACAAAACACGAGGAGCGATTGAGTCTCTTGGGGAGCAATGCATCATGAATATGTGAGCTCATCCATTAGGTCCGGTTTTCAGCAGAAGATTTCAAATATCTATGTAAAATATTTCTCTCTTCGCGGAAAATAAACCCACTAATTACGCCGTACGTATTTGGTATTTAATTATAATCGCTTGACCTTTTTCACTTCGTTTGGAACTAGTATTATGTTGGCACTAAGAAGCAAATAACGGAGCATATATGTAATTTCTCGACTAATGAGGGTACCTATAATTAGTTTAAGTATTATATTGTCCTAGTTGGTCTGGAGTAGCGTTGCTCGGTTCCTTTAGCCATTCATTCGATTTTTTCAGGCTTAACTTTGTGGAAATTCATTATCTCTGGAGTAAAAAAAATAATGTATATTTCCACAACATTTTTTATTAGGCACGACTAGTTTCAACGCTTTCAATGCAACTCATTAGGTACGACTAGTTTTAATGCAAGTTGAAATTAGTCGTGCCTAATAAAAAATTTGGTGGAAAGATACTGGATTCCTGTACAGGAGACAGGAGATATAGGAGATACAGGAGATACAGAATTCCTGTACATTGTATTTTTACTTAAGTAATTTCCTTCATCCATTTCGGCCCTGGCATCCACTCGTGCCATATCTGAACGGCCAGGCCCTTCAGAGCCAAGACAGTCGTTCGGACTTCAGTAAGTATTGTGGGGGAGGAAGAAGGGTGAAGAAAGAGACCAGGCTCAAAAGTATTACCGAACGACGAATAAAATGCGCCAAGTAATTTTCTTTTAAAGTTCGCAACAAACGGCGAAGATGACCTCTAATGCTATGCAAGGGGCACTAGACCGAAGGAATGGATATAATTCCTGGACTCCTAACGCAAACAATTGATGTTTAACTCCCCGATATTCCACGATTTTTTTACACTTTGAGTGGCCACTTCTGGATTGGTATGCTGAGATTGAATGGTCTGTCACCATCGTCGGCGTCATGTGACTAGTACTGTGATATCTCTTATTCTGCCATATACGTGCCACGTATTTGATCAATATCGTGATACACCAATCGCCTTTGGGAGTAGATAGTGAAAGAGATACATGTGTTTCGGCTGAATTAAAATATGCTATAACATCGGCATATGGAGAATAACTTCGATAACGTGGATTTCAGAAAGTGGAATCCGTCAAGCGAATAGTGGCGAAATATTGGCATTAGAGATTTACGGAGATATGTTGCTACTCATTAGATAGAACGTGTTATGGAGATGTCTTCGGTGTTCGAGATATAAAAATACTTTATTGTACCCCCAAAAAATATTTTATTTTCGGATTTAAGAATGTATCTACGTAGATTGGAGGTTTTTTAAATGTGGGTTTGGGGAAGGTTGGAGAAAGTGAAATGAATCGAAAAAACTCAAATGAGGAAGTGATGGGTATGGTGGGTGAGGAGCGGGTGTTTTTGGGAGAAATCCTATGGAGGCAGGAATAATGGATGAAAAGCATATTGATGGGCTGTGGAATATTGAAGACTGTTATAATAAGGAGAATTTTAGGCAAGCGAGGAAGGGGCAGAAATATGATAGGGATGCTGGATGGAATGAAGGAAGTATACAGACATGAAGAAGGGTTTGTTGTAAAGTAGGAGGTTGGATTGTGTTTTGTTAAGAGAGACAAAATATGTATTTGGCAGTTGTGTCAATCCGAAAACCTACCTTAACTAAATAATTTCCTAAATTATACGAATAATAAATAAAAATGTACCATGTGATCCTTGCGATTGACTGAAAATTGGCGAATCATGACGGAAAAATGAACGTGTAGTAACATGACTCGTATGAACGCGAGTGACTTAGGCGTGAAGGGAATGTTAAAATGCGCATCTCCGAATCGATAATCACGAATGGCAATTTGGAGCGCGAATGTTCGAATCTCGTTCGATTCTAAAGCATCGTTCATGGTGAATCTACTCGAGTAGAAGTATGAATAATTGCACTGCCGGCTCGAAATTTTTAAATTTCTGCTTTTAAAATGTTTAGCAAACTTTTAAAATCAATTTTTTTCCATTATTGTTACAAAATTAAGGCATTATAACCACAGCTATTAACCCGAAGGTTGGTTTGATATTTGAGGTTAGAACTCAACTAATAGTACTCCCAAATAGTTAAATTCACACATAAGGGGGCCAGATCTTTTCTCATTGCCGGGTATGGTTTCCCAAGAAGATCTGGTACCCGAAAAATCTCCCAGCTTGTGTGAATCTTAGGGTGCCCAGATGCGTCATTGAAAATCGGATCCGGGTCCTTTGGTCAGTAGTCCAACGCTTTAACCACCGGACTACCACGTCCTTTAAAGTAAAATTTTGGCATATTAATGATTTTAATAAACATTAAGTATTCATCGGAGAGCTCTTAATTCAAGCAGAATTACAAATTGTCATCCCACGTACACGGCGGGGTTCCTCCACTGTGTTGGTTTCGAGGAGTCGAAGAAAGATAAGAATGTTGGGCCTAAAGATTATTCCAATCTAAAGTAAAATTAGGCAGAAGATAAGGAAGAAAACAAAGTTTCAACAGATATTATCATTTTAATATTTTCAGCTTTCGTTTCATTATTGCAAATGGTTTTGTAAACAGAAATACTCTATGCAAATACACTTCTCCATACATCCAGAAATAAGCCGAATTTCTCTGCACATAATTTGATTTATCCTCTCCAAACATAAGAGTGTCCGTCAAACGACAAGACTGCTATCAATATAAACTGAGAGACAAGTAAAACTCCATTGCCTCATATAGCTTATTACTTATTGGAAGGGAAGTTGTGATTTTAATCTTGTCCCACAAAATCAGTTCTGGGTTGGGATTAACGAGTCCAGCATGTAAATTGTTAATTCTCAATGAACCTTTTTTTGAAACTCTGACTTATTCTTTCCCTCGATATTTCTTCACAAAATAAACCAGTAGCATTTGTTTGTATTTGATTTTAAGACCATTCAGTATTTGAATCCTTCCGGAAACTCTGAATAGCGTGTTCATCAAACCAAAGTGGATTAATTCATCACTGGCATAAACCATTTCAATTGATGACTTAGTCCATTTTTATGATGGCTTTTTTCTTACCTCAAAGGTTACTTTGTGACAGGTGGCATGTGCTCATTTGTACAGATAAATATGCATTCATGCATAAATTCATGTCCCTCTCGTCGGCCGACGGGTCTTTCATTATTTTTCCACGGTTATAAGCTTTTATTTCAACTAGTCCATGTGCATTGTGGTTGAGTCAAAAACATGATTTAACAATATTTTCAAGGCGTAGGAATTAAAATTAGGATACCAAAATTAGCCCTCCGCGTATCACACGATCCAGAAACATTCATTCCGAAATGGATTTGCATCCAAGTTGGCTATCATATAGGGTGGGGATTTGGCCTTATTTCAATGCAACGGGGACAATATTTTGACAATGTTTCCGGGCGATAATGCGCGCAAACATAAGGTTACAAGATAAGTAAAGAACATTTAATGAACAAATATGGAAGAATTGTTGATCAGTACACTTAAACAAATATTTTAGGTGAACGTTTGAGAACACTGTCATGTGAGGGTGAGTGATGTGTTATTTAGAAATTTAGCTTCCGATATTGAGGGATGTACCTAGATACGAATTTATTGAGACAATGGCTCCATAGCATTTGAACACTCCACACTACATATCCTTACGAATATTTAAGGATTATGCTGCAGGTGTACTTGTATAAAGTGACATAAAATTATACATACATACATTGAAAGGAGGGCCTATGTCTATTTGATTAGTGATCAGATCGGGGAACGAAATATCAACCACATTGACACCATGTTCTAAATTTGAAGTAATACAGATAACCCTTTGCTTTTTATATAAACCTAAAAACCTGTTCTCCCCTCTAACTGATCTAATTCAACAGTAGTAGTAGATTTAGCGTAGGCTGCCGACAGCTGAGGTCAATTGTACCATAAGGGATGGATGAGAAAGGATGAAGGATTGAGAGAGACTCGGCGTCGGCATTAGCCTACTCTTTACGAAAGGCGACAAGTGGTCCGGAGTTTAAATGTCCTATCCGACTATTGGCGTGCTCACTCAAAGTGTTCTCCGAAAAGCACCTCAAGCAGGGATCGAGATACCCCTGAAAAAGATCTACCGTCTCCGCAATTCGAACCCGGACCCTCTGGGTGGGAAGCCAGTACGCTAGCCACTGCACCAACCTGTCTCCTCTTTTTAATTATAACTACTTTTACTCTGACGCCGAAAGTACGCTATGTACGAATTGAGTTGACATTTGTGGCAGGTATGAATGAAAGCTTTCTTAGACGCATAGGCATATTAAAAATTTCATTCTTGGTCCGAATTCGAACTCATAAACGTCGTGACACAAGAAAAACATATTTTTCGTACAATGCCTTTATAATTCACTCATTTAATCTGATATCATTCCGCTGCAACAATGACTTTACAACCCCGTCAGCTCCTTGTCACATTGAGCAAATAATTTAGAAATTACTTCATTCAAACGCGAACTTTTCGTAGCCTTCATTCACTCTCTTGAGATAGGTGTCTATGGATAATCATTATTTTCTATATCATATTAGCTCGTGATGGAATTGAAATGACTCTTCTTGAGTATTTTCAAACGATTAATAGTTTAGATTTTCAAATCTCCGTGAGGTTTTTAACACTTTTATAAGGACATAACAGACCGATTTCAAGAATCCGAGGTGTGATTTTGGTATGAAAAGGTAAAACTGACAGGAATATTTTAGGGTTTCATTGGAGAGTTCTAACTCAGTCATCACCTTCAAATAAAAGATTTCATGCTGATTCCTACAAATGAGTTAAGGAAGTATATTTGAGTAAAAGAATGAAAACTGCATTTTTTACTTGGATGAGCAGGAATACTATAACTAATTCCGCAAAAGGATTTGCACGCTGTCAAAAGCGAAAGGAAAATTGGAAGTGAGATATAATAGTATTGAATACCGGAAATATTGAAGCTGATAGCACTTAGTTCGATGAACAAAACGAAATCACTAATATAGATAGGAGAAAAATGGATAGCATAGAGAGGTTCACGTTGAAAGAAGAGGAATCTATGGATCAAAGATGAGATTCGTGCGAAGTATACATATTTACCTCAAGCGGGAGATTAGTTACATGAATACATAATTGAATTTTTATCACTGGATATTTGAGGATTAAAAATGATGTCACACAACATCAGCATTGTGTAGTTTAAAATCTTCCGGGATTTTTTCCGCGTGGATCCAATTTTTAGAACAACAGTTTTGCCAGCGTTGCAGTCTCCGTCTTCAGGTCAGAAGTGATTGACACTGAAATTTTAAAGGATTTTATTTCACAATCGTTATAGAGACAGAAGTAATAACGGTAACAACAATAAAATATGAAAAAATATACGATCCAGGTCCGCCGTTATAGGAACAATCTCCTCTTCGGGGTTGATCCTTCGATTTTATAGGTTTTTATTTCCATTATGGATATGTACAGCGAAAGAAGCGATAAAAATCTAAAGTAATTAACGATAACAGAACAGAATTACCGTTTTAGGATAAACTCCTCGTCTCGGTGGAACAATAACAATAAGGATAGAAAAAAATGAAGCTGTGGCGGGAAAAAACCTTTTAACAGATCGTCGGGAGCGGCATTGGCCTGGTATTCACTCGCAGACGCCGGAAGAATAAAAAATAATAACAAAAGATGGAAGGAGAAGTAACGGTAAAAGTTATAACAAATATATAGCATATAAAATATAAAATAATAAATTGTGACAGTAAACCAAAATACCTAACATCCTTAAAATTATTTTACGTCACTGGGCACTGGTTTTCTTATCACAAGGCATTAGACTCTTGTGCATTGTTGTTTGCCGCCGTCGAAGAGTCATTATTGGCTTCAGCATTCTATCTTCTTCTTCGGTGGGATGAGAGGTAGGCCCGGGTCAGAACCCAAGTTTCGCCGAATGGGCAGCGTGTAGCGAGTTTTACGCGGGGGTAGGGGGGCCTCGGGGTGGTAGGTGATGAGCTGCTCGCTCGTGAGATGATCCTGGCCGGCGACTGGAGCTTTTTTTCGGCCTCCTTCTGAGTAGGCTGCTTGATCCCTGCATGATGGTGATCAGCAGGCCCTCGAAGTCCGCAAGCCTTAGCGCTGCTCTGCTTCCAAGACGGCATAGCCTGTAGAGTAGAGGTTCAATGTTGGTAAGGGCTTATACTTCCGTCCTGGGTGTGTCACACGGGAGAAGGAGAAGCCGATACAAAATGTTACATTCAAGTGACGGGTAAGAGTCAAGTAAGTTGCTTGACGGGAGGGCCGCGACCTTACTCCATAACAGGCCTCACGAAGGCCTTGTACAGAGTCAAGCCTCACCCTACGGTCATCCAGTAGCCATTTCCACGGACGACCCGTAGACGGTTACAGCGTCGGCAACACCTCGCCCGTATGTCATCCACGTGCTTCCTGAAAGAAAGACGCCTGTCAATCGATACCCGGAGGTAATTTACATTGGGAGAGGGGTGGATCTGCTGGCCCCATATTTTTAGTTTGCGGCGGAGAAAACTATCATGCCGGTTGTCATTTGAGTCGGCGAACACTATGAAGGTGGATTTGGTGGGGTTTGGGCGCAGGCGTCACCTCCGGAACCACCCCATCAAGGTGTCAGTTGCACGTTGGAGGTGTTTAAGGTCCGTCTCCACACGTTGAGCTGAGATCCACGTCGCTGTGCCGTCAGCGTATTTTGCGAGTGTGACTCGCTTGATTTTGTTTCTATCTGTGGGCATGTCCCAAAGGAAGAGTGTTAAAAGGACGGGGGAGAAAAAGATCCCTTGGGGAACGCCTGCTAGGAGAGGGAAGGGAGATAAGTAGTGTCCGCCGACTTTGACTTTGGCGATCCGATTGGAGAGAAAGGGGATTAGTCTGAGGAAGGTGGGGGGACTACGGGGGTGAGGCAGAATTTCCATATTAGACCGTCGAGACGGTCTAATCGGCTAATTCTCGACTTCGTCCAAACTTCGACCGGGTCTGGCACGACAGACCCAGTCGAAGGCCCGCTCGATGCCCAGGAATAGGGCAGGCATGCAGGGCCTGGTGTAAATGGCCTCGGCTGCGGTGTTGGCCAGCAGTGCTGACGGATCAGTAGTTCACCTGTGTGGACGAAAACCTAATTGGGGAGGGGGTAAGACACCATTTTCTGAAAGCAACGCAGTAAGCCTTCGGGTGATGATTGTTCCAAACCTCTTCCCGATGACAGTGGTTAGGGATTTTGGGTGGTATACTCGGCTTTGGAACTATTTTTTCCGTGCTTTGGGAGCATGATGACGGTCATAGACTTCCAACTGGCCGGGTAGTTCCCTAGAGAGAAGAGAGAGTTAAAAATTCAAAGCAAGAAGGGCAGCACTTTTGGTGTCGTTGCGATGCACAGATGTTGCGATGTACTCAGCCATGATTCCGTCATCACCCGGATAGGTGTTTTTTCTGGGTCGGCAATCCGCTCTTTTCTCTGGAGATAAGAGTGACAACGTGTCATTATTGAGGTTTAAGGCCACGGAGTACAGTAGGGGAAGAAAAGAGAATGGAAGAGCGTTAAGGTTCCTCCTGCAGGCTGAACCGTGTCCCTCGTCAAAGGCCGGGTCCTCCTTAGGACTGTAAACCTCCGTGAAAACCTTCCGGAATACCTCCGCTTTCTCCCTAGATTCGGCGGTCGGGTTATCATGTTGGTCTGTCAGAGAATGTGTAGGGACTTTAAGTTGTCCAGAGAGGACATGGAAGTGTTTCCAGGGAGCCCGATCCTATAAGCGGTTAAACTTTGAGTAGGCGGACGCCCAGGATTGCTCCTTGTAAGCTTGCACCCCGTCTTCGGATGATAGCGTTGGAGCGGTTCCATTCTATTTTCTCATAGATGCTTGATGCTTTCGATTTTAAAGGTTTTTATTGTTGGCGAATGTTGTCCCTATATCACAATTCGCTGTGCAAACTGATTAAAAAGCAAACGATACCAGTTTTAGGCCTCTTCAAATCTGATTAAAGTTTTATAGGCATGGTGCAGGCAGCAATTAATAACAAATAATTTCATGTGCTATATCATCGTCACATGCCGGGACCTATATCCACCTGAAATTCGTCCAATGGGTACAGGAAAACGGCAGAAATTGTACCCAGGTTAGGGTTAATGCTTTAGTTCTTTTTTTTAGTCACAAAGGTTTTTATTTCCGTCATGTACAAATACAGTGAAATGAGAATTATCTCTGAAGTAAAATAACAAGAACATAACAGAAACTCCTTTTTAGGAGAAAATTCCTCTTCGGGGTGGAAATATGACAAAAGGATAATAAAAGAGGAAGCAGTAGGTTAATGCTTGTTTTCGCCCATCTTACTCGTATATAGTCCTACCGTCTGAGAAGGTGCGCTGCGATTGGTCGACCCGTCTCCTAGAGCTGGAGACTGGTCTTAGCGAAATCCGTGTGGTGTTAATAAAGGAGCATCTGTTATTTTGTGATCATAGCAAGTATTATTTTTTGATTATGACCATTAATTCTGTTCATTGTAATACTTCCACAGGTGCCTCAGCTAGTATAGATATAAATTACTGGATAGACTTTTGGTAACGGATAAATGCAGAGAATATGTAATAATGAAGACTGTTATGGCCCTCAAATTTTTTTAAATCCTAAGTAATACGGTCCTATGCTTTTTTAGTGTTATAATTAATAAACAGCTAAAATGTTTGTCATATTAGAACATGTTTTCAAACTCTGGAGAACACATTATTTTTTTATAAACTATCAAAAGCGTTTGCACAATCGAAGACGTACTGGGATTCTTTCACTAGTGACATACATTTTCTCAGATTTTCCCAAATCCATTAAGGGTTCCCGTCTCGTTGAGAGGGAAAGGAGATGACGTGAGAGCAACGGTATACCACTACAGCTAATAAAAAACACTCGTAGACACGCCATGAACTCTGGTTGATAAGACGCAGGTGCCACCGACGCGGTGGCTGGGGAAATAAAACGAAACTATACAGATTTTTGAGTTGCGGACCTAAGGATCACGGTATTGCCCAGGAGTTAAGGCCGCTCCAGCGACTTAATTTTTTTTAGGATAAATTTATGGGCCAAAGAATAAAATAAAATAAGAACTGGCGAGGCTGTGGGGGAGAGAAGAGAAGGACAGAAGAAGGGCCGGAAAAGGAGAGGGAAAACAGAAGGGAAGAGTCGAGAGGGATGGGGCAGAGGGGAAAAAGGAAGACATTTTCTCCCCTGGCCAGTAAAAGTCAGTTTCGGTGAAGAATACAAGTCAGGAGGCAAGGGTCGTAAATAAGTGACTCAACGTTCGTTTCGGCGAGTCGTATTTCAAAGCCGATTTCACTGTTCTAGCTGGACCTTTTTCTCCCGCCCATCTCCTCCCTACGTCAACCCTCTCTCACCTTCGTCTCTTTTCATCCTCTCTGTCGAGGCACAATCTCTTTTTAAGACATTCCGCAAAGTCGATCTAATTTCGGAGCCGAAACATTCATTCGCGCGAGCAAAAATAAACACGCTCACGCATGCGCTCTCGTCCGACTGTGTCAAATAAGAAAGGCGGACCAAAGGGAAGGGTGGAGGATGCAACCATCGCAAATCGTTTATCGTGGGAGAGGTGGTTCAAGCTACCCTTCAATTCGGCGGTTAAAAAAACTGAATCCTTCGACAGGGCGTTTCCCCAACAGTATTTGCCATTTTTTTTGTTGGGATAAGCGTATATGTTTTATTTTCGTTTTGTCAAAATGCAGATAATTGAATTGTAGCTTAACATCGCCTTTTTTTTTTAATGGGCCGTATTTTCCGACTTTTAAAACTCCTGCGTGGGCCTGCCAAATTTTTCCGCCCAGAGTTATACCCGGTGCACGTAAGACGTCAACGAGGCAATTCTTTTAAAAGTGATGACCTATTTTGTGGTAATTGCTGTCAGTTGAGTGGCACCTTAGTGGTTTCGTCGTTTTTCAACGTTCGCTGAACACTTTCATTCCAGGGTTACAGTGACACGGCAGCCGCGGTCACTCATAGGTGCATATCAAAATGGCTACAGGGTATTGGACAACATTAATGGACGAAAGATTCTCCATTCTCGGGATGTCACCGCGTAGGTTGTTTTTCCCACAACAGTTTCGTCCGTGTTTCAACGAGTGTCTTCAGGTCGAAGATGTCGACCTGAAGACGCTCGTTGAAACACGGGCGAAACTGTTGTCAGAAAAACAACCTACGCGGTGACACCCCGAGAATGGAGAGTCTTTCACCTGAACGCCGCGAAAATCTACGATCCCATATAACATTAATGGACATTTAACTTCTTTTGACGAGGTTAGATAGAATTAAGAGGTAGAGATCAGGGTTAGTTTTAAATGTTATGTTGGGACGCACTTGAATTTCTGCTGGATACTTGACAACAAATAACGTTTTAAACTGTATGTATAATGGGAACCGACGTGGTACTCGTAATAGAAATTATAGCCAGCTACCAAAAAGGTTAAGGACGAAGGATATGTATATGTGGGTGTGTGCACACGCCCATATAAATATATATATATATAAATAAAAACATATATAATTATATAAATAAATACATATATAAATTATATATATATATATATATATATATATATATATATAAACCGTAAACACTGTAATCAACCCGAAGGTCGGTTTTAGTACGTGATGGTAGAGATCACCCAGTACTAAGCCCTATACGGCGTGTGAAATTCACACATCAGGGTAGGGGGGCCAGTTCCTTTCCCTGTGCCGGTTATGGTTTCCCAGGAAGATCTGGTACCCGAAAAATCACTTTAACTTGGGTGGAGCTGCAGCTGCCCAGAGTGCCTCGCCCGGGAATATATATATATATATATATATATATATATATATATATATATATATATATATATATATATATATATATATATATATATATATGTAATATATCTGTTAGATATCATTACTAATTCAATGGACGTACACAGAAGATAACAGAATTCAAACAACTGTTTTCCAGTCACACCTGTCACATATTCTGTTGTGGAACAAGAACCTTCACATCAAAAACGTAGATTCGAATAAATTCTTCTTTCATTAATTCCTCCATTACAATGTCCTGGCAATACTTAAGGTAAATGCTGAATATGTGCTAACTGCTTTCTTAGTCTTATCGTTTCTAAGTTATACTTTCTGAGTCAGGGAAGTTAAGGAAAATACCACGATAGACGCACTTTTAACCTTAATTATTCTGAAAGACTAGGAAGGCGGATTGGTCTCATGGTTCAAGTCTTGAAATCTCATGGACCTCCTCTCCTTTCAGTCCAAGATTCTTCTCGACTAAAATACAATTCCTAAGACCAATAATCAATTGTCTAATACCAACGCACTCATTGACAATCAGTTAAAGGGATTAATGAAAGGTTCTAGCAAAGAGAAAAAAATTAATTATAAATGATATTTCTATACTAAACCAACGCACATATATTTTACCCTCCTTTCCATTAACAGCTACAAAAATTATCATCTTTATTAAGATGGCCTAATATGTGGCAAACTTCCGAATATCACCTCGGTGTGTTCACGGAGTTGAACAAAAAATTGAGAGACGAAACGAAAAAGCGCTAAAACCATTGCGTAGCACTCATTATTAGTACTAACTTTTATCTTTTATAAAATCACCATTATAACTTGACTGATCCTATCAGCATGTAATTTTAGACGAATTAAGTAGAATGAAATGCACGTCGATGCGGAGCAATTTGACTGTAAGTGGGTACTCCTTATCTCTTCCTTGCGTAAAATTACACAAAATAGTGAAATATTAAAAGGCTTTGTCGCCGATTCATTGGGAGCCTACTCATTTCTCTTTTTCACTTAACTATTTCAGCTGGCAGACTTCAAGGTAGAACGCCCGAGAGTAGGGAAGGAAAAATAAAAAGGAGCAATGGGTAATATTGAGCAAAAATCATATTATATGATAGCATCGACCATCTTTGTTTCATCAGGCGGGTGATGGGGAAAATGGAATGGAAGGAGGGGTGTTAATTTGAATGGACTGAACCCATTCTCATTTGGAATATGCCGCAAATATTTAGTATCTATAAGAAAAGTACGACAATTAAGGGGTTAGATACATTTTACGTATACAGGAGACACTTGCTGAGAGGGGAGATCTGAAGAAGCTAGTTGAGAATACCCGAAGTGTCACTTCGACCTGAATACATTAACTGGAATTATGCGAAACTGTTTTTAGTAAAGAAACGTCAGATGCTGTGATACCCGAGAGAAAGAATCTTCGCATCTGCACGCCGCGGAGTCTTCGCAAAAAAACGCGCTCAATCAGCAAGAAATATTTTGAGAAGATATTAAGAATTGAGGGGTCACAAGAGAGACTTAAATAGGGCCCCCTTAAACACGAAGAAAAGAGACGAGACCAGCCTTAGGGCACACGATTCTCGAGTTTAATTGTGGCAGCGAGTGGATATTCAAAACTTTCATACTCTACATAGACAAAAACCAGGTAAAATAAGAGAAAATGACATGAGAAAAGTATCGGCCTAAACTATATCTCAGGAATAAGTACTGCAGCAGAAAAATTATTAACGACCTCGGTGATAATGACCATTTAATTGAGAACATCTTTTGGTCGATAAAGATTTTTATCGACCAAATCATATCGGTATTTTGCTCATCAACATATTCATCGATGCTTTTTATACCTATCAACGTCTTAAGACGATTGTAAAGTCAAAAAGTCCTAATTTTTAATTCTCAAAGGGAGGCTACTCTTGAAAAAAATCATATATTCACCGCTTAAGTGAATTATAACAAGGCGAAATCATAAAAGCAGCACATGTTTGAATTCGTTAGATATTTCTCTAGTTAAATATTAAATAGACACTCTTAAGTCTTTATCTAAGGATACTATACCAACGTAAAATATAATACAAACCCTTCTCTATTCTTTTAATACACTTTAGGCATACTAGAATGTGCTTCATCCACGCCGCTTTGAAGAAGGCTCCTGCACCATTAAAGAAGACAATTTCGCGGTATGAGAACTGCTATAGCACGCGAAAAGGTTTACTTAGCACTATTATACCAAAAGTTTTTTACATCGGATCGTTTTTACGTCAACTTAAAATCAGTAACGGTTTTGCCCCAGGAGTAAGGACTACGTAAAAAATCATCTCTGTGGTCGGTCAAAGAAGAAAATGTCTCAGAATAATATTTTTTTTCGTAATTGACGGCAACAAATATCAGAGTTGAAATAAAATAGTAGGCAATTTGTGAATTTTAAGAAACACGGCAAGGTAATATATATTCGGAGAAAAGAATCATCTGGATATATATCCAACCATTTGGGTGTTTTGAATGTTTATGTTACCAAGAGAAGACTAAATTGTAAATATGTCGATTAGGGTTAGCTTTAGTTAATTGTGGGAATATATGGTTGGTGAAATAACGTTGCAAACTGGTAGCGTCATAACCTCTTCATTGCACTGAAATAAAACGTAGTAGATGCCCTTTGGTGGAATATTTTGTACTCGGTGACAATTCACACATGCTTAGAATCTGCCATATTTTAAAAATATGCCGACTTATTTTCATTATTGAGATCTAATCTAAGACTAGCTGAGAGAGATGGAAGGGAATGACTAAAGTCTCTAGCTGTTAGAATGCAAGGTTCGTTCAGAAGAACCTTATCTTCAAATACGGCCTTAATGGAGAACAATTTCGAAATAAAGAAGTTGAATTTTTTTTAGTGAGAGTCGCCATGACTCTTTATTGCCAACTCTCTTAAGGGATCTAATTTCTCCATTACAAGATCGAGATGAAATGAGTGATGTCTAATTAAAATCGTAAGATTCCTTAATTAGTAAAGATATCTTACAGATGTCTGCAGTAATTACGATAATAATATGTTTTAATAAAACATTCCGCTGTAGAACAATGAATGGGCATGGTTGATTTTCTATTTAGTGCATTTTCTTCTTGAAAGAATGTTGAATGGGGATGATCGACTGCCAATAAGGCATTTTTTCTGCAACACGGAAGTCACTTGGGCAGACGACAAATCCATTAAAGTTTAACGAGGCGGCTTTGCTTGGGAAAATCAAACACTTTTAGAGGAAATAGAAAAGTGTTCAAAGACTTCGATGAAGCAATTTGAAATGCCTTTGTCGATGCGATGACAGTCGACAGTAGAGAAGGTTTTTATACTTGAGTGTTCCGGGGTTAAGGCGGGCTCTTTCACTTAGGAAAGAATTCCATATAAAATTAATACCAGAGAATCTTGGCAAAATCAAAATTTAGGAATTGGAATCGAAGCTCATTAAACGTATTTAAAATTAAATTCGTATTCAATAGCCAAGACAATTAATAAAATTTCCTTTGTAATTAGTGAAAATTTTAATGAACATATTACTTATCAGTGTATTTCTCGTGACCATGATATACGAGTACTTAGATATGTATATGTTTATCCATCGGAAAATCGCATTTGTCGACTATTCGGTATTATGGTGAATTTCAAACGTTTCATTGTTATTTAACCCGATGAAAACAATGACGTTGACTGTGTTTTAATACCCCCTACATGTATTACTATCGGAGGAAAAATGACTATATTATTATTATTATTAAAAAATACACATGTGCTGATAGACATTGTCAGGTGGCACACAAGTCCCAAATAATTGCAAAAGATAATACAACCAATATGACAAACGATAATGAAAATATAAACAATTATAAAGTGATAACATTATGCAACTAAATATAACAAAAGTACTAGAGTAGGTTGTGATATATATTTAATTTGTTGTCTCCCTCTACTGCTAAAATAATTCTAAAGACTCTTCATGTGGAAATAATAATTTGATGGATTCATAAGTTTTGAAATATTGATTTCATAGGTCCGTTTTAAGATAAAAGGAGACACTGAATCAATAGGTACATTATTACACTGGCAAAATTTAAGGCGGCCTGTGATTTTTGAATAACAAAAAATTGCCATAATTTGGCGATACATTATTATTAACTACATCCATATGTAGACTAAAAATGAGCGTACCTACGGTCGTGAAAAAGTGGAAAACGAAAAAAACCAGACTGTAAACTTGATAAAAAGGCAGTGGTGGAGATGAATTTGGGAAGGACCCCGAGCTTTTTGCAGTTTCTTAGGAACTGTATTACTAAGAAAATTTTATAGGGATTTGTCTTAAGCCGGAAATATCTGTTACGTTCAGATGGCATGGAGGCCATGATAGAATGTAATCTTAAAACGAACGCACCCAATTCATGGAAAACGAAAATGGCAAGACTGTAAACTTGAGTTTCAAGTATATGGTTTAGGATTTTTCGTTTTCCACCCTTATACTTTGATATGTACCTACCATATGAAATTTGCAGGAACTATAAAGTGGTATTTAATAATTATTAAAAAATGATTATTTTGTTCATGAAAAATGCACCGAGTTAGGATAATCGCGATTATACAAAAATGGCTAACAACATAGCATGCAAGGTTGTGCCCACTGGGAGATATCTTTTCTTTTTTTCTATAGATATACCAGGAAACAATTCCCATTCATGCCACTGATTTTTTATAGGATTGGTTTGTGACCCTCATCCTCTATAAAGGACAAAATCACCAAACTGCAATAAGTAACCCAAAGGTTGGCTTGATGATTGAGGTTAAAGTTTCCCTCAAGTGCTACTTATCGGCTGGGAAATTCACTAGTTCTAATTCACTAGTAGAAAAGGGGCTAGTTCTTTTTGCTGTGCCACCACTTGTGGTTTCCATGGAAGATCAAATCTCCGAAAAATCGCACAGGGTTAACCTGAGAGTGCCCAAAGCAAAGCAATCTGGAATCGAATCAGGGCCCTCTGACCAGTAGATCAGCGTCCTATTCACTGAAATACCATGCCTCTCATGTAATGCTTTCGTAAATTAAAAACAAATTTCTTGCTTTGTTGCAAATACAGACTGTTTTCAAGCATTTGAAGCAAACCCACCTTTTATTAGCGTATTTGATGCATGTCCATTGTTATTGTATATAAAATATATAAATAATAAGTAGCCCCTATTACTTGGCTATTTTAATGCAAAAAGTTCTACCAGAAATCAAACAACAATTCAATCATGAAGTAATTACTGTGTATTCTGAAATGATTGTGGTATTTTGTGGGAATAACTAACATTGAATTGCAACGCATGTCTCGGCCATGAGTATCGAAATAAAATAATATAAATAAATTAATTATAGAGAGCACATTTATAGAATTTATTACGCATTTTAAATAGATAAACACGTTCTTCAAATATTTCATTAGTAAGATCTAACTTCAACTGATGCCGTAAGCGATTCCAATTTAGTTCCAAAAAACCCAAATCAATTAAATATATAAAAAATTACCATATTTATTGAGATTAGCAATTAACCTAAGAATTCTCTCCAGCTCATTCGCTGGGGGATGTTATTAAGCGTTCATAATAAGACGCCAGGAAGAATAAGTACTACATAACTGAGGAGAGACAAAGGAGAAGAAATTTGGAGGAAAAAATAAGAAAGAGAAAAAAAGAATCAGGAAAAAAGTAATATTGAGAAAAATTCCAAACCAATAAAATGGAAACTGTTTTCGTTGGAACACGATATGAAGACGATTTTATCCAGAGCAAAGTAAAGCATACCTAGAAGGCGAACAAACCCTAAATACAAATATACTCGTGAAAATAATGAACACATTTAAAATAGACTATAATTTCAGTGGGGGAGTAATAGTCTAAAGGATATATTATTTAATTAATGACCCGAGGGCCCAGGTTCGATTCCAGGTAACGTCTCTGAGCGAGCTTTGAGTGAAGATCTCAGCTTCACTCATTCGATGAGAGTTCTCGTGTAACAGCTATTGCTTGGAATTTTTGAGATCCAGGGAAAACAACTGTGCCCCTAAATAAATGTGTGAAGCTCATGCCGGGCTCCCAATTATAGGTCTTACCATTAGTATTAGGCGAGCTCTACCCTCAACTATCAAATCTACCTTCGGGTTGATTACTGGAATTGGGGTTTGTAAAGAAGATGCTACAAGTTCATGGAGTAAATTTCGATAAAACCTTTGAGGAGAATTTCCAAAAGATAATATGGCAAGCGATTAGAAATAAAAAGCAGAAAAAAAGAGTCTCAAGAAACGCGGAAAACATAGAAGTATAAATAAATTCACTATACTTCATGGTAATTCAAAAATATAAGCAAACGGAGAGAGTCAGATTAAAATAAATAGACAATAAAAGGATAAACGTCAAAAAAATTAAGTTTTAAGACAGTTTTAAGTAACTGAAAGACTGGAAATTTCACAGAAAAGATGGAGTCCTCACCAAACGTATCGAATATATGTAAAAGACATAAGGTAGCAGAGTGGATAAAAAATTGTGATTAAAATATGTTTCCAAATCAGTATCATCGGAGTGGAAGAATGTACTTATAACAATAATCATATTCAAAAAGATGATAGAAAGAATCCAGAAAAATACGGATGTTTTAATTTAAGTATCATATTGCCGAAGTTAACCATGAACATAAGGAATTGAAAACTGAAAACAATGAGATTAGGATATGAAACATAGGCTTCGGAATTTTTAGGTCTTGTAATGACGTTACATTGATTTAGCCAATTAATAGACATTCATAGAATATAAAAAGTCGCTCTCACATTATTATTATATAAATCTTGTTTTAATTAGGCAATTTTCCTAGTGGCAACGGTCAAGTCTGGTCAACGGTCACTCACACAATTCACATACACAAGAAGAACAGACATGAGAAAAAATGCTCTGAAATAAAAAGACACTTAAAGATTACCAATCGCACCTTTACCATCACTCATGGGCTATATTCACAAATATACATACAACTCACCATCCTTCGCTATAATCCGTCAATAATCACGCACTGCTCAACTTCATATACCGTTCAAAATCACGCACCGTTGACACACCATTTACTTTTCCAATACAACTTCTCACGCCGTCTACATCACGTACAGAACAATATTTTTAATTAGTACGATAGTGTAATAACTACTGACCAATAAAATTTATCACCCAATGGCTGCTTTACACTTATTCTTAAAACCCCTAAAACTGGAAGTAAATGGCTCAAACAAAACCCCAAGCAGCTGGTTCCATTAAACAATAGTTCTGTTTATAAAAGAGTTTTACATCTCATTTGTGTTCTGCGTTCTTTGTGTTCATGCTTTATCTAAGGTTTAGTTTATAAAACACTTCAAGTTTCAAAAGCAAGGATTGTGTCTTGGTCAATAGAAGTAATTTAGGAGATACAATGCGAAAATAAGGAAACAGTCAAATGTAAAGGAAGTTTTTCTGAATACGTTGTGGCAGACAAAAGAATTAAACAAGGAGACTGCGCACGTTATTATTTAATTCAATATTGAAAGAATTAAAATAAAATATTTAAAGTCTAAAAATTTACGGAATGGAAGGATTAATTAATCATGATATTCCACCATATCACGCCTGAAACGTCTCTTTTTATTCGGAATGGAAGGAATTAATATAAATATCCTCAGCTATGCAAATGATGCAGTATTGTTGAAGAAAATGAGGATGATTTTTAAATTACCTTGTTAAAGTTCATGGAGTAGGGAAAGACTTTTAGTATGAAAGTATTACCGGGAAAAATGAGAAACAAATTTTTTTGAAACAATGCGAAGTGAAATGCAAATAAATAAGGACATTTTAGAACAAGTTACGACAAGTAATCAAATATTTAATGAGACAAACAGTGGACTCTTAAACGAAGAAATATATGAGAAAATAAAAAAAGCGGAAACGATTGAGGAGGCAGGTTTCTGAAAGGGAAATAATAGAGAAATAACTAAGTTCGGAAATAAAAGCAAGAATATATTAATCAATCATTCCACTCATTATCACATTTTATATCGAAACAGCAGAACTAATAAACGAAACAAAAACGAAGAATGCGAACTATAAAAATGATTGTAGCAGTAAAGACACAGATTTATATGAAATACCGAACATATCTGAAAGACAAGTTAATTGAAATATGAGTGGAATGGACATATTGTGCAAGAATGGAAGACACGCTAATAGTAAAGATGGTCAAAGATTAAAAAAACTCGGATGAGAACCGTCGACCGACCACGCGAGTAAAGGTTAGAAAATCTTGGAAGTTAGTGCGGACAGAAATTCTTTCGGAAAATAATATGAAGAGAAGATATAATCACGGCACTCCAATTTATTGAATCCTTTGGAGTAATTTGACGGTGATTATGACCAATTTTTCATTGATGCATCGAGTAATAGTTGAAATTTCTGAATACAACGTCCGTGTAAAACTATTCGCAGTCCCAGATACTTTAAATGCTGTAAGACAAACCACTAAATCCGATAGAATAACAGTCCCAAAGTAGACAAACAAAATTGAGAGATGAACGAAATACTCTCTGAGCATAAGGATAACAAAAATTTGTTAAATTCAGGAAAAAGGGTGAATAATTCACTGACTCAATTCTACATTTATTACGTGATAATGTTTTCGTTATTTGCCCATTTATGCATCTGTAGGCATAACCTAGCGAACAATTAATGGGGATGCCACTGAATATTTTCCATTGTTTAAAATTACGCTTCTGTTTCCTGGACACTATAAAACTTTGAGCACTGAAAATATTCCTTCGTCTGCGGTCGCCAAAATATGTTTTATTTATGCAGGGAAACAAAACGATAATATCGTAATAATATACGCTTGGGGAAATTTAATAATTTAATAATCAACCGAGAATGGCATTATTGCTACCTATTGTCATTATAAAATAAAAAAGGCGAAAAGTTTATTTTTCAATTTATTCCAGCAATGAAAGATACTCACCCCCCCCTTTGAACGGTCTGTGGCAAAAACCGCATTTCCGAATACATGACACCGTCGTGTCGACAAAAATCCTAATCTAATCAATTTCGTCACGCCTCTCTCATTTTGGAAAGGTGACATTTCCAGGTTGCTATTACACCTACCGTTGTAAAAATTATTCGACCGGGAGTTGAAGTGGACAAAAAAAACGAAAGCAATTGCACAGTGTGCAACATTGCAATCGCTGAGAGTGAACGATGTAAAACCCATAATTAAATTATCTGAATAGACAAACGAATCAATTTACAAGAATGGACGACAGGGGTGACAGGCACAGGATCCCGTGCAGCGAAATAATTTGCGTCAAATTCTCACTTTGCGTGAGGGACTTAATTGAGTTTCCATTAGCGCCTCTCCTCACCTCCCTCTCCATTCCCCCTCCACACCAACCTCGGCATATCCAAATCTTCATTTGTGAGGCGCGCGTGAAGCGGCCGCCGCCCGGCTCGACCATGCCCACACTCCGCATATCGGAGAGCAGGAGACAGTTTTCTCCACCTCCCTCGGCCAAACTGATTCATTCGGACCCCTCCTCCCTTTACCCTTTCCCGCCCTCCCCCCCCCCCCGCCCCAGGCGTGGATCAGAACAAACAGGGAGAGGAGCGGTCGCCGTAAAAGTGAGCTCGAAAGACCTATCCGATCTGCGTTTGTAGTTTGAAATTTGCAACTATGAAATAAAATTTCCCGAGGGGATTTTACATGTTCAGTTGCACGGCCGATGTGATTCCCAAAAGATTTCGGACAAAATAAATAAAAATGAGCACGTGATTGCAGCAGTCAGAGTATATTCGTAGAGTGAAAATAGGATTCCAATATTTGCGATGGTAAGTAATGATGAGATTCTAACAGGGAAAAATGATTGGTTTCCCATGCGAGTAAAAAAAAGAATATAGTATGAACGAAAATTAACCAATCAAGACTCCTGATGAGTGTTTCGGGAAAGCGACAGTGCTTAACAAGAAAGCACGAGTTGATTTTCTGTTGCATTTGATAGGAATAATGAAATAATTTTTTGTTACTAATGATAACATCATGTGGAAGAATATGAGGCAGAAAAAGTTTTAATTCGAGATTGTATTAGCATTTCATCTGACCGACGCATGCATTCAATCATAGCTTTCGATATTCAATGCTCGAATATATGTACATATCAGTAAAACAGGCGCGCCAGACGTCCCTAAATTTAGGGAATCCATCCCTCATCAAATCAATGCCCTCTCCCAACCACCACTTTCATTGATGAAAGGCTTAAAAATTTCGAGTCGATATTTTTCATCACCAAACTCCCCAAAAATGTAAATAACGCGGTTTGCGAATGTCGTGAACCACCCAACCCCGCTTTTATCCCCTATCTTGGCCACTTCTGAATATTATCAAAATTTTTATACTTAATTGGGAACAGCCACCGAACAGTTTGTTTATAATTTTCAAATCCAAACACGTAACTGCTACAATTGGTCAATCATATTGAGTTCTCTGACAGGTTTACCATTCTACCGGGTGCAGCATGATCTGCTCGTTGCGTGGAAGTTGCGAAATTTATTTTTTGCTCATTACTAATTCCAAAATCTTATATTCTCCCGCACCTCCTTCTCAGTTCAGCATTAGGGGCCAATTACTTGAACAATGTCAATTTTTTAGGTAGTAAAATTAGGATACATTTAAAAGCAAAATATTTTTTTCTGCAGTGTTTTTCCAGACGACACGATAGTAACTGGTCCATAGAAATATTTCTCAATTCAGAGAGCAACACATTCAGACAACTGCGAAAGAATATTTATTTTTACATCCACAAAAATATATATATTGTCATTTTATAATGGAATACCTGACTTGATATTATTTCTACACAGAAACTTTGGGCAGGAGAAAACCAGTATATAACTTATACGCATTGTGAACTTTATTCCAATGAAATTTTTCCGAAGAAATACCTTAAGTTTTTGGGAGAAAATGCATACTGATAATTTATACGTTTGATGAAGAACACGTAGGCCATGGTTTCCATATGGAATGGCTTTTCACTTTGCCAGTGGAACGAAATACATAACGTTACCTCGAATCTGAGCTGTAAACCAGGAAACCCCAACTAAAATCTCAGTTATATAAACGGGAGACATGCTATGATTCCCTTTTTAGCTGCGAAAAAATTACTGTTAATTCCCCGGTATTTCCTCGATCTCTTGATAGTCTGAAAATTTGTATGTGCCTAATAAAACTTTAAAATCATTAGGCCTAGAACTGTTATTTTTCCAGTCTAGCTTATACTATTCTGCTTTTTCAATCCGATTGTAATATTGCTTTTGAAATGTATTCAATACACACTCAACCTTATGCCTACCATATTTTTGACAAAATAAAATCAACCAATCTCAGGAATAAAAGGCTTATTAATGAATTTACATAACTGCAAGAGTTATCTCGGATTTGATGTTCTTTAGCATTTATTCTATGAACATGGACAGCTAAAAACACGTTTCAAATGAGTATCGGCACCATTAGTAATAATTGTATATGTGTTTTTTCTCGACGGCTAACAAAGAGAGAATAAAATTTATCAGAACATATTAAGAAAAAAATAGTGAGTAATTTTGTGATACTCTTATGTTAAATATTGTTATGCAACATTTCGCTCTAATTGCCATTCTATTAAGCAATCAAATCAGATTTCTGGGAAGAAGACTGTCTTGTAGATCCTGAATATCCACCTCGTGCCCTTTCGTCGACCTGCAATGGATGCGGCGTGGTCACGAGCCAGTATCTCAGGAGGACATCCATGAAGGAAGAGACCCTGAGTCGCTCCAGGTTGTAGTTGGGAGTCGGGATTCCCCGCTGCTAACCGAGTTCCGCGAGGGGTTAACCAAGACCCCCCACCGCCCTCGACCCAATCCAATCATCCTCTCCTTCCGGCTACAATAACTCCACTCCTTCCTCCCGCGCAAGGGAACCAACGCCTCCGTCCTTCCCTCGCCTCCGTCCGCCCCTCGCCTCCATCCTCCCCTCTCCTCCTGCCCTTCCCTCGCCCCTCGGCCGCCCTTTACACGCGGAGGGCGACCGGCAGGCAGCGCGACAACGCCATCCCGAGCCAAATCGGCCCCGTGCCCACGTAAATAAACTTCGAAAGCCATCAAAACTTTGCATGATGAAGGGCGACCGAAGAGACGGGCGGAGGTAGGCAGAGGGGACAGGAGTGTTGCGGGCAAGGGAGGAGAGGCGTGGGGCGGTGCGAGGCAATTTACAATTTCATTCGTCTCATCCCCCTCTTCCTCTACCCCCTCCCATCACTTCCACTCCCCGCACCTACATGCCCTTCTCATCCCCGTTGCCCTTCCCTTGCAGTGTTTCCACGAGGGAGGGATATGTGGAGGGAAGGGGTTAGAGGGGGAGGGAGGTCCCAGTGCCCTCGCGTGGAGACGGTGTCATCCCCTATCCCTCCCTCTCTCTCTCTCTCCCTTTCACTTCATCCCTGCAACTTCCCCTACCTGCCTCATGTAAAGAGGGACTGGAAAGGCCTCCACGGACCCGCGACACCTCCCTCCCACTCCCTCCCGGCCATGAGGCGGGCAACTCCTCCCCTCTCCTTCGCTCATCTTCCGCCGCATGCCCTCCCGCTGCGAGCTAATCACTCGGACGGTAAGGTGTGGGGGAGAGAGCGGTCACGAGCCCAGGGACGGGAACCTCTCTCTTCCTCGTCGGTCCAGACTTAATTTTCTCTCGGCTACACGGGTTTTCCAGTGGGTACAGATGATCTGGACTGTTTATTTATTTTCTTTCATGGTCTCACTTCTCTCTCTCTCTTTATATATATATATATATATATATATATATATATATATATATATATATATATATATATATAACACTTTTTGAAAGACTCACGGACGTGAATAATAATGTATAACACTTAGCACTAGTGGACACAGACAAAAACACAGAAACACAAAAAAAGAGACTCACTTATTCACTCACTAGTGAGTCTCTTTTTTTGTGTTTCTGTGTTTTTGTCTGTGTCCACTAGTGCTAAGTGTTATACATTATATATATATATATATATATATATATATATATATATATATATATATATATATATATATATAGACATATATGTATTTTATATATATTGAATATATTTACATATGTATATATACATATAAAGAGTATAATAATAATATTATTAATTAATTATATATATATATATGTATATAGCAAGAGCACCTTTCCTCCCCGCTACTTCATTTTTCAGGTGGACAACTCTTGCGACAAACTGACTGAAAAACGTTTACTGCAAACCTCTTTTTAACTAGTACATTATTTTTTTTGCAGATGAACAACCCGAAAGGGCTTATTATATACTGTCTCGGAAGAGAGGGTAGCAGGAATTCGATGCTTAAATTTTAAGAACGCGATTATTCCCAGCGGTTTGGGAAAATAGTTCCATTTTTTCATGATTTCCAATTAAAACTTGATTAATGGAGGAATTAATATTTTACTCTCTAAGTTACTTAGTAAGAGTCTTAGACTGATTTGAGTGTTCAGAAGAAGTCATACTGTAAGGGGAAATCAAATGAAAGCCGAGCACCCGCCATAACACACAGTTCGCGCGTTAGGTGGGAACACTGTCGTTACACATCGATACTGCCATCACTATGGTAGGAGAACTGCATAGTGACAACTCACAGGCGCACGCAGATGCTGGGTTATGCCTTTGCTGGTGCGCGGACTGGTGTAGTGTGCTCGTCCGTTAGGTTTTCATTTGGCTGCCCCTCATACTAACCAGTATAACGTCGTAGAAATCTATTGAATCTCCTCAAGCCACAAATTGACGCTGAGAAGCGGCAGTTTTTAAATTCAATTGGAAGTTTTCATTAACCATCAAGAGAAGAATGGTGGCTTCAGAATATTCCCTTGTCCATCATTGACATGTGTGTGTATTACGCATTCGTCATGGTGATGAAACCTGTTTTACCATTGACGTATATAATGGCCTCAAAATATTCACAGTAATGGCCATGGGAACCTGTTTCGCGATTAATTTCTGCCTTCCCGACGGCAGAACGTTTTCTCAGGACAATCACGAAAATCTCTCCAAGTATCTCAAAAATAAATGGAAAATATTCCTTCAGTCTAAAATCAATCAACTTTAAAAATTAAAATAACTCTTTTTACAATAGATATGCTCACAAGGGAAATATTGAAGATTCAAATGAATTGTAATTAATTGAACATGTATTTGTAAAATTTATTTTTCCCATTATTTAAAAAAAGTAGTATTCATATGAATTTAAGAAGTGCATTTGAAATCGTAGTGTAAACAGTATCTAACTTTACATAGCCTTTGTATAGAACATAAAGAACCTACCTAAAATGTTAATATTTAGTTTCCCTCTCAGTAGGTTTCGTGAGTTTTCATTGCCCCATTCTTCTGCGGGCATTTTCAAAGCCTTTTAACAAAAAGTGCATCCACTTGAATTCTTTTCTCGGTATTTATTTTCTTTCTTTGATTGACAGTGGCGGAATACCCTGGCTGCATTTTATTATACTGCTACATGCATAGGTTCGTATACTATTCTCCCCGTCTTGCCTGCTCCCTTCGAGATCTGAGGAGACTCCCTGCTTATATCCTTTATCATTCTTGAAACACTTACTCTCTTCTCCATATAATTTTTAACAAACCTGGCGGATTTATCTAAGACTAATCAATCAATCTTTGATTGTCGTTTTCTCCCTGAGATCCCAGATACTTTTGTCGCACATTGTAAACGTGGCCAAACTAAAACTAAGTAACACCTCCCTGTGACTATTTCATTTAATTTTTCTGCAATCCGTCTAATGAGCTTATGGGTTTTTTTTAAGGCTAACCCACATATTCTTCAAAAATGTGAACCCATGGAAGGCATAATGTTAATATAACACCAACGTATATCTTATTTTCTCTAAAATGCTCAACTCAATACAATCTATTTTACAATTCATGTCCTCTTTATTTTTATTCTTTTACTGCAAAACTTCAATGCAGTAAATTTCCTGATATAGAATTCTAACACCACTTACACCACTCCGATATTCAGTTTAAATATTTAGAGAGTAGCACGATATCATCTGCCGGTAACCTTTTTTTTATGTAAGTCACAATGTTGACTTTTATAACGAGGAAAATCTGCAACTTTGGTGAGAGATGAAATTTGATTTTTTAGTCTAGGCAAGAACGAATAATCACGAATTTGATATGGAACACTAGGTATTTGTAGATAAACTATGCAGAATTAAAGTTTTTAGTCCAGGCAAGAACGAATAATCACGAATTTGATATGGAACACTAGGTATTTGTAGATAAACTATGCTGAATTAAAGTTTTTAGTCAGAAACTTGGTAGGCGAATAAAAAGAGATATGTGCTCCTGGACATAGCTGGAACGGTTACCTAGCAACCTTAGTCCACGCGGATATCATGCAAACAAAAACTAAAATCCCCAAAAGAAGTAAAAAATCCACACCACGTCGGGTAGGATAGAGTACAGTATGGGTATCGACGAGATGAACTCATTTCATTAACTCACCCACACATACTATGACTGTAGTGTTACTGTCGGTCTCTCAACAAGGGTAGAAGACTGAAACGCCGTGGCTGTTGTGCGTAAGGGCGGGAAAGATTGAGGAAGGAGTTTTATAAATAAATAAATGAATAAATAAATAATATATATATATATATATATATATATATATATATATATATATATATATATAGATAGATATATATATATATATGTATATATATCACCTAATATTGGCCTGAAAGAAGGCCGAAAGCTTAAACTGTCTTGAATGTGAGCGTCCTTTTATGTGTTTTCTATTAATATTTTTGTGTTCAATTGTGCCATCCATGTGTTATATATCATATCCATTTCACATATGCATTAATATATATATTTATGGGTTGCATTAGTCCAGGGGTAGAGCGTTTGACAAATGACCGGAGGGCCCAGGTTTGATTCCCGGGCAGGCCTTTCTGGACACCTACAGCTCCACCCAAGCTATGCTATTTTCTGGGTTCCAGATTTTCCTGAGAAACCATAACCGGCACAGGGGAAGGAACTGAGTCCCTTACACTGATGTGCGAATTTCGCACGCCGTATAGGGCTTAGTGCTGGGTGAACTCTACCATGACCTGCCAAACTGACCTTCGGGTTGATTGCTGTTTATGGTTTATATATGTATATACTATACTATATATATATATATATATATATATATATATATATATATATTTATACTTGTTTATTCCCATTTCCCGTCCCATCCACTGCACGCAGGGCATTCGATTCATTTTTCCCCAGCCCCGCCCGCCTCCGTCCCACAGTCTCTCATTCGGTCGGTCGAGAGTTCACGTGTGCCAGATCTCCGACCAACGGGGATTATGCAATCCCGACAACTGAACGCACGTGTGCGAAGGGGTGAAAGAAAATAACAACTCTCCCTCCACACCCTGCATGTAAAAAAAAGGTTCCGCTCAGCCCGGCCATCCCACCGCACAATACGCTTGCAAATTACTTCGGGATACGCTTGCAATTCAAGTAGAACAGGGGAAAGGAGGATTGGATGGGTTTTCCCACCTGCAAAGTGCAGTCAAGGATCTGCATGCTTCCCTGCGCGTGCAATTTGTATGTCTCTTCTTCGCTCTCTCTCTCGCTCTCTCTAGCTCTGTGGGTGTGCCTCTCGTCTCTTTTTCCCGTCGTGTCCCGTGAGACGGAGGCGGCGAAGTAGGGGAGGGCGACGGGGAATGAGGCCCGGATGTAGTCGACGGGGATGAGGCGGAGGGCGGGGGGCGTCTGGATTGGATGGATGAGGAGGTGGCGGGTGGGAGAGGGTATTCTGGTCGCCGTCATGGAGAAACTCGACGAGTGCAAACTAATGTTTTACGGTCAAATCTGACTGTATGCAAAAAAAAGGAAAGGTACCAAAGGGACATTTTAGAAAAAACTTCGGAATTTTTTATTACCTTAGCCCTTAAGTAATCTTTTTACGCATATTTTATAGAATATCTGAACTAATTTTTCTATGAAATGATTTGAGTATATTTTTTTTACAACAGAACTTAATTGCAAACACAAGTTTACGGCGTTTAGTAGCATCATCAGATCTAACACGATGGAGTGAGATTACGTGTTTGATTTACTTACTCTTACGTTGTAGGAAAGTAATATATAAACGATATTATTTAAAATAAAAAACTTTGCATGGCATATTCCTCCAGTTTCATTATTGTAGCCATATTTAATTTTTAATGTTGGCTTAAAAATTCCAAATCGCCTCCCTAAATATTGTCGCAGAACTAAACATGATTTGGTGTTTTGCAGTGAAGGTTGCTATGGGGATTAATCTTTGCAAAGAACGTACAGCAAGTTGTTGGAAAAGTTCTAAAAAACTAATGAACTAAAGATAGATTGCAACAAGTAGTGACTCGAATAAGTACTCCAGCTTATAATTCTTCATCCAAAACCGTCTGAATTCAGGCTCCTCGTATGACTCCCCGGGTATTTTTTAAGATTTAGTTCAGCGTAATTATGGATGGGGGATATTGAAATACTCGGGACTTCAGTAACATGGGTGATGTTGAGAAAAACGAGATAAAGAAAAATTATATTAAGTGCTCTCGAGTTTTTTCACAGCCAAGACAATTCATATTGCGCATGAGACGTATGGGGGGCGTGGTCGTCCTATGGGAAGATGGCTCCATTATGACTGGAGCAACGGCGGCCAACCGGTGGTCGGCGAGAAAACCTTGATGCCCGGAGGAAACACTTGAACAATTAGCAACAAATATCACAAATTCATATCGCTACCATTGCTAAATTTCTAATAATTTTCTCATTCAAACGAGTTGAATTACAATGTTTATTATTCAAATGGAGCATTAATGGTGATATTTTTATAAATGTTTGACCCTTTTACTGGAATTCATGTTAGTGATATTCGTGGAATTCAAACTGTGACCTCAGTGGTCGATGATGTGCGAATGATCGACAACCACCGTACCGACTTTACCGAAGCTGTGTGATTTTTCGGGTTTTCCTGGTAGACTCGGACGTAGCAGAAATGGTAACCAGCCTCAAATACACTAAAAATGTGAAGTTCGCACGTCTTATGGATTGGTGCAAAGAGTGTGCTCCGTGCAAACCAGCCATCGGGTTGATTAGGTACTGCTGTGGTTGACAAGCTCGTTGTACGGAGCGAGCCTTTGGATACTGGGACTCGCAGAGGGAATCCGCGTTTTAGACAGAAGCGGCGAAGTAGACATAAAACGGAAGGTCGCTTCAGCGTGGGTGCGGTTTCGAACTCCCAAGCTTCCATGCTGGGCTGAGTGCTCCCAGTCAGTCCACCGTCCAAACTCTCCCCCTCTCCGCCCCGATATCCCAACATCTCTGGCAGAGTGCAAATTGACACGACCGGGCGGAGTAAAAGGGGGTAAAGGAGGGCGAGGAAGGAGTTGTAGCGACTCAAGAGGGGAGGAAGGTAGGAAAGGCTCTGAAAGCATAGCTACCGAAATTATTTTGTACAATTTGTCATATTAACGTTGACAAGTTGTTACGATGTGCGTGAACTCAAAAAAATTACGATAAAAAGTACTTTAAAAGTAAGTGTACCTAAATTTTATAAAATATTTATGGTTTTTTATATTTTATGCAAAATAAAGGGGAGTCGTAGTCTACTACCAGAAGGACTGGGTCCGATTCCTTTGTGTACAAACAGCATAACGCACGCTGTGCGATTTTTAAGTACCAGCCCTTCTTCGGAAAACTTCAATTTGATTTCTGTGGTGTACACAGTCAATTTCGTTCGTAAGAATACATGGGAAAAGTTTCCGACTCAGAAAATTTCAGAAAAAATGTCTTATATCTCTTTTAGGTGGGAAACGTTTCAGACCACCCTCGTATATTTTTAGCAAATATATTCATGAATAACATGAAATGTGTAGATTTTTTATCGCTTTATTAAAAAAACTATCGCTATTTTCATCTACATATAATGTTCAAATATGTTTAAATCCACAAGAGAGATTCTAAAATAAATCTCCAAAAACCAAGAAGAGATCTCCTTCAATTTCCTGCTCAATTTTTTCACTGCATCACCTCGTTTCAGTGGATCCAGTTTTGTTTATGAAACATTCGCGCAGTTCATAATTGCAATGACTTTACCAATGCCTTTCTAAAATAATTACTAATTTTTACTTAGAAAATTATCCGAAAAAAGGAATGACCTTTTATCCATACATTTATACATACATTAATAAAATGTCATTCCTGTAAAGCAAACTCGAGTTAAAAAAAAAACTCCAACTTGGATTTCTGTGGGATGCATCGCAAAAAAGCAGGATCTTCAGTTCACATTTACTTCCATGAAAAAAACGTTATGGAGTTTTACTGGAATTATCGAAACATTGATAGTCCGTGATTTTTATTTATTCCCCGACTTTTCATTGAAGTAACCTATTCATTAAAATCATCTAGGAATGGCGCGGTTATTTTTTACTCCTCTTTTATACCACGTGAAATTTTCCGTGAGGCAAAACCGCGAGCGGACACGGAGAAACAGGCTCTCTAAGGGAACTGGAGGGGTGGAAGATACGTCGGCAGTTTTTGGACGACGATGGACCGAGCGTAGATCTACGAGATACAATTACAATTACAAGATACCCACCTCGCCTTGCCCCACCCCCATAGGAGACAAAGGGAGGACTCCGTCTGTCTCTCTGGGTACCCCATGCAGCGTGCGGACTGAGAGGAGTGGGGGAGCACTCGAAGCAATTTGCAGTAACGAGATTCTGCGTAGACGCCCACCCTCTGCGAGTCTCTCTCTCCCCCGATGTAATTACGCGCAAGTGGCAACTTTCCTCGCACCCCGCGCCGTCTCACACGCTTCCCCTTGCAGAGGCCCTCTCCCTCCCTCGCCGCCTCCTGCACGTCGCCCCGAAATCTCTCCCTACCCCTCTCCTTCACACCTATTTCCCTACCCTAACCACTCTCCCATCCCCCACACTTCCACTACCTACGTTTTGCAGGCATCGTTGCAAATTCATGGATATGGTTTTTAGCTTTCTCGAATTTTTCAATTCTTTGTAATACGATTTTATTCTTTTTTTTGCAACCTTCCTCAAAATTTGCTATATTGACAAGGTCTGGAGAAAAATTGAGCTATTTCTTATATATTAGTGAAAAAACATGCAATGGTATGCATTTTCAAAGATTTAGAGTTAACCTCAAAAATGTTCTACCATGGGATTCCTCTTACTAAAGAAGGTGTCTGCGCCATCAGAAATTTCAATTCACGTTTTAGTTTCCGTGGACCATTTTTATTTTAAAAAGAAGCTAGAATAAATCTCTAAACGGAACATAAAACCGTCCTGGGATGTGATGGATCATTGACCATATTTTAAATCAATTAATTTTCGAAATAAAATTATTTGATTTTGGATTACTCCGAATTTTATATTTTGAAAACCTTAGGGCATACATTTTAATTTCATCATTAGGTAAGTTATCTTTATAAAAATTGGTAATAGATTAAGGCATTGTTTTTTTTCACGCAATGGAGATTATAGCTAAATTAAATAAATGCCCTATTGATGAAAATAAATGAAAACATGAAAAATTAATATATCGTATCCGAATAGTGCTGCCACGCCCGATGGTGATGTGGTTACCTATCACGGTCACGAGAAACTCGGAATAATTCAGATTGATACATGCAATATTGCATAACGTTGAATTCGTGTAAGAAAAATAACTAATGCAAAGTTTAATTTCTAAAATCCGCTGGTTGAAACATTCCTACCGTGAGGTATATTAATAAAAATACAATGTACACTGCATTTACAGCGCAGTTCATCGCTATCCCTCCCCTCCCCTCTCAGTATCCGTTCTGATCACTTACCTTAAAATGTCTCTCTGTGTTTGCTTGTGACTCTGGTAGGTTTTTTTGAAAACGAATACTCCCAAACTATTAATCCCGGAGGAAATAAATTTGATTACTTTAGTCTTCTAGTTAGATTAAATTACTTGTCTAGAAATTATTATTATTAATAATAAATGAGTCTAATTATGATGTCTAGAAATTAGATGAAACTATTTGCCCTAGAGAACTCCAACTACCTAAAGTGACCGTTCTGGCCTTTTTCATTTGTTGTGGTGTAGCCCCAATTTACTATTTAAGAAGAGTGAAAATATGATAACTATTATTTTGAATACTCATACAACTCTCCGTTAAGCAATATTTTAATTTTCTCATTTAGATGTAAGATAAATACGTTATTAGTGTGGGCCTTAAGTGATTAAATCGATAGAGGTTTGAACTGCCTTATTACGTTTACCATTTGTCGTATCTCGCAAGAAAAACATAATAAAACGTGTAAATATAAAATGAACGTACCTACGGTTGTGAAACAAATGAAAAAAAAAATAGACGAGACCGTAAACTTGATTGGAACCTGGTTTGTGAAAGGGGGAGGAAAAAACCAAGTTATAAGTAAGGGTAAAGATAGGGAACTCACACTAGGTCACTTGGGTGTTTTTGGGAAACAGTGACCCACGTATATCTCAATCACACACAAAAAAGCAGAAGAAATTAATAAATAATTAAACAAACTTACAACCACTCGATCACTAGGATGTGCTAAGGAATAATAGTCACTTTCGTAAATCGCATTCACACACACACTCGGGGTTTGCAAGGATATTTACTATGCCAGGGACCAGTTGTGCTCTCACAGGAATGAAAAAAAATTGAAACAAAAATCAAAAAGAAAAGGCCCAAGTTCGCGTTCGCAATCTTCAGTTTTCAGCACTTCAGATTTCTCCCTCAGGTGGTCCTACTTTTCACACGATTGGCTCCATTTGCTTAATTGTCCAATATGAGGGATTTTTTGTTCACGAGATGTTATTTCCACAAGGAAATGAGTCCAAGAAAATGCGCTAAAACGGGATCTTGAAGTTTAATGTAAATGAGGACAGGGGAATGGAAACGGTAGGGGAAATGAGGGTGGAGCTTACGAATGGAATAGAAGAAACAGCAAAGGAAACGATAGGAATGGTAAAAAAATAAGAAAATTTATAAGCCATGGTTCATGAGCGAGATGCTTTAGAAGATGGACCAAAGAATAAAATGGTAGAATGTTAAAGCCGAAATGAAAAATTTACAGAGAGCTAAAAAATAAACTCAGGTAAGAAACTAATGGGAACATGGAGATGTGATGGACATATCATTGCAAGGATATGGAGTGATTTTACATACAAGGAAAAGAAGAAAAGCTGTGTAAGAAGACAAGGAAGCTTCTCATAATGTATTAAGGGAAAAGGATACCTAATCTTAGAGGTAGGACGGGGAAGTTTTTAATAGAGCCGGAAAAGTTTTAGGGAAGTCGGAAAAATATGTAAAAGAGCTTTATGATAAAGATTTTAGGCCGGCTAGTTCATAGATAGAAAGGGAAATTGACGCATATGGGAATAGCTTGATAGACTAGATGTCACAAACAAAAATCGCTGATGGAAATGTCGATCGCGGCAGTAGGAATTGGTAATATCCCCAAAAAGTTCCTAAAGAGTTTAGGGAGGATTGGAAGGAAGAAATTCTTCGACCTTATTCACCGTGGTCATGAGGAAATAATATAGCTAGAAGATTTCTTTAGGAAAACTATGGCCCAAAAAAGTGTAAAGCAGTGGTGAGGATTGGAGAACGGCAAGTTCATTTTAAATGCAACAAAGCTCCAAAATCAACAATGGAAGTTTACAAAGTAGTGCACGCAACTGTTCAGGCGAGAATTAGTTTGGCTTCAGAAAGGAAAGAGGAACAAGTGATACTATTGCATTGGTGACAACATTAACAGAAATTAACATCGAATGTAAGCAGAATGTCTTTGGTAACTTCGCGGATTTTAGGAAGGCATTCGACCATGTAGATGAGGCAAAGTAAATGGAGCTATTGCGGGATATGGGAGTTAATTGGAGGCCTAGGAGACTTACGTTTTCGAAACTTCTACAAGTATCGTACGGCATATTTAAGACTAAAAAAGGTTAAGTTTGCAAATGATCAAGCAATAGTGAGTGGGACAGTCATTTGATTGCAACTATTTATTGAGTGACGTGCAGGAATCTTGCGAGAGGTATAGAATTAGGATTAATCACGAGAAAAAAAGTAATGTGATTTTCCAGAAGAAGAAAAGAATTGTTAAATATTAAATTAGATAGGAATTACCTAGAGGATGGAGGAGGTTATGTATATAAGCAGTATTTTAGAGTAATAGGGGCATTGCAATGGAAAAATTGGGAGAAGAATTGCGTTAGCAAAATATAAATTTGAAAGAAGAAGGAAATTTATTACAGGTGCACTGCGTTAAGATGCGAAGACATGGTTAGTTAAGACTTTAAAATGGATCTTGATGCCTATGAATTAAAAATGTGTTCTTAAAGGCAAGAGAATGAGGATTTTGAGTTGTGTATTAGGGTGGAGAGTGGATAAAATAATTTGGCCAGAAAGGAAAACAAACACAAAAAGGTATTAGCAAGAACAAGTAAGTTACTACGGGAATTCCGAACAAAACAAGGCAATGGGAGGAGAAAATATGAAATTTTGGTGATGATAGAAGATACAACGTTGAGTAAATGGAGTAGATGAGGGAAGGCTTTTTTAACTGCATGAAAGAAGGTAGAAATTACAAAGAAATGTAAAAATAAATGGGAATCCATGGTCTTTAGAAATAAATAGTCAATGCAACAATTTCAGAGTGTATAGTGTAAAAATCATTCGTCTTGACCGGGATCCCGGTCAAGGCGAATGATTTTTACACTCTAAAATTGTTGCATTGAAATGCATATTAGCGGATAACTCCGTTAAAAGTTACTGTTGTGGAATCTCCCGCAGTTTCATTGGAAATAAATAGTCCTTAAACTTTAAAAATTTACCCTAAAAATAGGTAGAAAACTTGATCTCTTTGACTCATTATTGAGTAGCAGAATTTTGCAAGTTGTACCAAAACAAAAAAATATACGTGTATACAGAATCTTGAGTTGACGTTGCGTCACTTATTGAATCCGCTTATTACTATAAATTGGCCCCAAAATTGACCTTATATTAAGTCATTATCTTAATCAATTCAAGACGAAAACAAAATGGAGTAACGGGGAGAAATTAAATATTTGCGTGAAATTGAAGAGGGAAATGAAAAAAATCAACTTAGATGCAATAAACGTGCAAAAAAATAAGAAACGGACCACTGTGTCAGTCATTATTCCAACCTAATGTGCTTTACCCAACACGAACCTTTGTCAATGGTTTGAAATATATTTTTGCACTCTCAAACAAACCGGCAATGCTAAAACAAGGCCAGGGTTAGCAAAAAATTAAATATCGAGGCGAACCTAATGATGAGATCTGAATTTGAACCGCAGGTGGTGCAACTGGATCCTAAATATCCGTAACTTGATCCTTAAGTTGATGATAACTAGGCTTATCTCGCGAAAATTAAGATACCACTAAAAACTTTTGAGATGGAATTGACTCCGGAAGTAATGCATTAGTCTCTTTGCGTCTGCATTCACGGTATTAGTATATACTGTCTCGTTCTTCTACCCCAATATACGGTAATGCGTAAGAATACTAGTTTTCGCTTGCTTGCCTGATATCCCCTTTCATTATTTTCCTGACGTTGGGCGGATGCATTTCATGTTTGCCTCAGGAACAGCCACCGGAGGTTGATAAGTCCTCTCAACATTTTTAAGCTCCCCGTTTACGTACCAAATGAAGAGCTTTGAGTAAAGCGCCCCTCGCAACATCCTGGTATGGACACCCAGATTATTTTCTTCAAGACTAAAGGTTGCAACCTGCAAACTTGTAGCCTCTTACGCATGGCATCGCTTGAGGTTGCAAGATAGTGGGTATACATGAGTATCCACATATTTTCCATCTGCATACACCCGTAATCGTGCAACTAACGTCAAGAGTCAACACAAAGAGTTTAAGGAGTATCATCTAAGTTTAAAGAGTATCCAATTTCACACTCATTGGACAACATGCGTCCATATAGCGACCATTTCTATAAGGGAATATATATATATATATATATATATATATATATATATATATATATATATATATATATATAGATATATATATATATAACACCCTTATTGAAATATACATGTATGTGGGTCACGGTAATTCAGGGGTAGACAGTTGGACTACTGACCGTAGGGTCCCGGGTTCAATTCCCGGGCAAGTCTCTGGGCACCTGCAGCTCCACCCAAACTATGTGATTTTTCGGGTACCAGATCTTCCTGGGAAACCATAACCGGCCCATGGAAAGGAACTGGCCCCCCTACCCTGATGTGTGAATTTCACACGACGTCGGGCTTAGTACTGGGTGAACTCTATCATACCTACCAAGCCAGGTTGACTACTTTGTTTATGGTTTTATGGTTTATATATATACATATTTATATTATATATATATATATTTATTTATATATATGTGTGTGTGTGTGTATATATATTTATATGTATATTATGTGCATGTAACGAGGCATGCTCATAAGCAAGGGCCGTTTGGTCACGGGGAAAAAATACTCATTTGAAACACATTTTATTGACACTTAGCTACAAACCTACTTCACTTCTCTACATAATCGCCGTTCACTTCTAGGCGTTTTGCGTACCGCTGCACCAGCTTCTTTAACCCCTCTGCATAGAAGCTCGCCGCCTGAGAGTGGAACCAATTGGCAACGCCGTTCTTGAGTTTTTCTTCGGTTTCAAAACGTTGTCCTCCGAGCCAATGTTTCAAGTGCAAGAAGAGGAAGTAGTCGTTAAGTGCAAGGTCAGGACTGTACGGTGGGTGTTCAAAGAATTCCTAACGAAAATCTTGAATTTTTTTATTGGTTTGGGCAACAGTGTTTTGGTACCCACCTTGCACACAATTTGTGGAATCTGAGGTTTCCGTGACAATATTGTAGACAGTAGTGATTCTAAGTTGAGGAAATGTTCTGCCAGGCCATTAATCGTCAATCGACGATCGCATCGCAGTTTTTGTTCCACTTGCGAAACAATTTCATCGGTCAGAATACTGGGACTGCATCCTCACTCTTCGTCATGGACATTTTTCGTCCATTTCTAAAATCACGGCACCTTTGTTTAACCATTCCTTCACTTAAAACTGTAGGTCCATAAACTAGGCATAATTCCCGATGAATTTCAGCAGCCGACAATCCTTTTGCATACAAGAATCGTATGACAGAACGCACTTCACAGCGGGTGGGGTCAACGATTGTCGAGCGATTTTATAACTTCCACGCTATATCATCTTTAATAAATTTACTTGGAATGAACATACTGACAGCAGAGCTTATGTCAAGGAAGTAATTCCACGTATCCTCAGTATTTCAGTGTTTACTCTCAGTCTTAAAATAAAAAATGAACCTTTTAGCACGTTAGTTTCAGCCAATATACATGTAGTCCCTATTTTTAATCAAATAAACTATTCTCATATTCCCACAAAGGGAAAATTTAGCATTTGAGAGTGTTCTCTGCGGTCACTAATCTCTTAAATATTTTTGATAAAATGGCCTGTTAGGGTAAGTTCGTTAATAATAAATCAAGAATATAAAACATATCAAAAATAGAATATATAGAGTATCAAAATATTTTTAACTAGTAAAAGTTGAATTAACATAGCGTAACATGAAAATGGCATGAAAAAGTAGAGATAGGTACCATTTCCATAATTTAAACTGCTCTGTCATGAGTTTATGATCAGTGTTATAAGGATACTACATTTTAAAAATAATGGCAAAACAAGAAATTTCGATTTAAACATTGCAATCAATATATTATATATAATTATGGAACTATCAGTGCATGCTATTAGAAAATTGTTACAAAAAATGCGCGGTGCGGCTGCATAATTTGCTGATTTGAATTTAAATCTCCTTCAAATGAGCGAATACTTCTGCCGCACCCCGTATAAGTAGTTTCCAAAAAACGAATAACAATAAATTTCTATATGAAGTTACACTGCCATAGAGAATGAATGCTTAGTGAGTGAAGATGAATGAAAATAAAAAGAAACATCAATTACCTTGGGGAAGCGAAATATTTATATGCTGAAACTGTAAGTCTTTTCATCATGAGGGCAATCATACTTATTTTCTTTTTGCACACACATAATCTTAAGGTTTTACAAGGTCCAAGAAACCTCAGGGGTTCCCGTGACAGTCATTTTTAACGGAATCATCCGTGAAATGTGCATTACCATGCAACAATTACAGAGTTTAAAAAATCATTGCCCGGGATTAGTACTCGGGTCCCTCGATATCCGGTCGAAGCTTTAGCCAGCAAAGGTATCGAGTTATCCTCATACTCTCGGAGTAAGGGAGTTGGTAGCTTAACTGGCTAAAGCACTCGGCCGTACATCGAGGGATCCGGGTTTGGATCCCAGTCAAGGCGAATGATTTTTACATTCTGACATTTTTGCTTGACAACTTAATCTGATTAATTAACGCAAATCAATTATTTTTATCTAATTAATTTAAAATGAATTATTTTTACTTTTATAACAAAAAATTCCTCGGATTGATAATTTTTCTTGAAACAATCATTCAATGCGTCTTTAGTGCACAAAATTACTGCTTTCAATCATAAAGTACAACAGGGCTGTTTTTTCAAAAGACGAATTTGAAAAATATCTAAACTGCAGAATAATGTGCATATATGAAATGGCAATTCGTTCTTGTTAATTTTAAATATTTTCGCTATAATTTTCCTAAAAAAATACATGTGAAATGCGCTTTTCTTTGCGATTTCAAGCTAATTAAATGTCCGCCAGCGTAAGACTTAATAACAGCTTGAGAAAATCTCTGAAACGGTTGAAGCGGTCCCTCCCGTTCATGCAACACCAGTTAGAAGACGTTTCTAATCCCCACCGCGCACCAAGGTATTCCCGTTTCTTCTCGGCTCCAACGGTGGTTCATCGGAGCACCTACTCCGACCTGACGCACACCACCGCTCCTCCTCCGCACAAAACCTCCCACTGAAACCCGCGACAATCCTTCCATCCCTTCCTCTCTCTCATCTGGCCTACGCCACGTGCATTCTAATGAGAGTCCTCCCTCATCTCTATCTCTCTCTATATCGCTACCCCCCTCTCCTTTCCTCCTCCCCCGACCCCCATCGGACGAATCGGGCTCCCCTCCCAGTGGGCTGACCTTCCATACCTGCTCTCAGCGTTAAATAAGCCACTTACAGAATGTTTGCACGCACCGCGAAGCGCGATTTCACGCCTCCATAAATCTGTCGATGCACTGCGCGGATGGGGGACGGATTTGAATAATCGAAAGGCACAAAGATGGGGAAAAAAACGTGTTATTAATTACGCTCCGTTCGACGGGACCGCAAGATCGCTGGTTAGACTCGGGAAAGGCAACTTGGTCAATTTGAGATGGATGTTTATACCGCAAACGCTAAGGTCTCTGGGGGGGAAGTTAGTTCGCTGGAGCCTTTTGGCTATTAAGGACGTTGCGCGGATGGTGCCTTGTGAAACTCGAATCTAATGAGTTTAACGAATTCTCACGCAATCTCATTAACGAATCTCCGAGATTCGTTAATGAGATTGCGTGATCAATTGGTAAGAATCAGCTGAACCCCGTGAAAATGGCCTGTTTTACTGAATGAGTCGATCTGCTTCCAAACTGTTAAGCGCGGGTTTCCAAGAACGGTAATGGAAACAGTACTAATCGTAATGAAAGCGGCAAGCAAATTATTGGCAGCGTACCGTAGCATTTCTATTGGGTACCGCAGGGTATTGGACTTACGTGAATGGTTTATAAGTATATAACAAAACATCAGATATATTATTTGTATCATACCTATCATACGAAAACAATCTTCTGATTACTGTGAGTCGAACTGTGCATTCTGCCGAAAGTCGAGATTCCACCTTAATCACCATGTCTCCAAGTCTTATCTTAGAAAAACTAAATCGACTCAACGGTTATCGCGAAACAATGTTGTCCGTCGACTGCGCTACCAGCTTTCTCCCCTTTCTTCCTTATTGCAGTACCTCTTAAATTATTTTATTTTTTCATGCAATGTAATGGACCAGGAACAACATGGATGTTGATAGCCGCAAACAGTATTATAGGAATAGGAAATAGTAAAAGGACAAGAAAACAATGAATTACAGACGAAGTAATGAGAAATATGGACGAGAAAAAGAAAACGTAAGAATGCAAACATTGAGTTAGGTAGAAGAAACCACAAAGAGTTAAATAGTAAAATGAGGTGGGAAACTAATATGGCGATACAATCAGAGGACTCTTTGCGAGGATATTGCAAGTAAACAAAGGATGGATGGAGTTGGAGAGCTGTACTGGAAAGTGAAAGCGTCGTCAAGGAGTAAGAAGAGAATAACCCAAACAATAAGTGAGTAAGATGATAGGCGTTAATTTGAAGCTTTTGAAATACAGGGGTGGAAAGTGATAAAAAGGTGAGGTGAATAGAAACGAAAACGAACGAGGAAGTGCCAGGCATGTTGGGAGAGGTGAGAAAATTTTTGGGAGAAATCCAAAGGAGGCAGCAAAGATGGAAGCAGAGAATTTTAGTTGCCAATGTGATGCTGGAGATTGTGATTAAGGTGAGGGGCGTTATGAAAACGAGATAGGTAGAGGAATAGGATAATGATGCCGGGCAGAATGAAGGGAGGATGGAAGTATGCGGATTTGAAGAGGGCTTTAATCTAGTGTCGGATATCAGGTTTTGTCAGAACGATAAAGGATCAGAATAACATTGTCCGACCGCGGTAGAGGTAAAATATTCGGGTCAAAATTAGTGTGGTGTGTATTCACCCCCTGCCACACACCCAAGTGGTGGCTTGTAGGTTGCAAGCAATACAAAATTTAAAGAAATACAAACTCTTATCATGCGAGGAAGATAACATTCACCGGACTGCTATCATACTGCACACTCTGTTAGGGTTTTGATTGAAATTGAGTCATTACAGAATGAATAATTATGAATCCACGAACCTATTAGTATTATATGTTAGTTTACACTCACTTATTACAAAATGGTTCACAAAAATAAATTATTTGAAAATTAATAAAATGCACACCTACGGATATCTAGCGTTCTTGATTTTTCTTTGACAGATAGTGGCAACAAATAATTTCTTAAAATTCAATATCCATCAAGAAAATTCAAGAAGAACTGTGGCAGGAGCAAAAGTTGTAGAATTTGGAATATTTATGGAAAGAAGACAATCATGCAAAAGTATGTATACCAAATGTCAGCAACACAAGCCTGTGAACTTTCAAAAAAATAAATAATTAATTAAAAAATAAGCATAGAGAACGATCAATTGGGAGTTTGGCCTGGAAACAGCAATAGAGAGGAGCATTCTGAAAGGTTTGTAACTATAGTCTGCAGAAAACATTGCGCGATAGGACCTCCATAGCCGTACGAATACTTAAATGCGCTCGTGGACACATTGGCATACCCTGGATTGGTATTGGCGTTGGCACCCTTCAAGCCGCCGCTAGGGTTTGAACACAAACCAGACAAACATTGACCTAAATAAAGGACACAATTTCAAAGGAAAATGAACAAGTCAGTGTTCTTACCGAAGTAAATGTTTACACCGCTGCACACATTATGAGAAAAGAATGTCAAAAAATGTTTAGAACACAATTAGAAATATTTAAAATTTCATTGGCAGCCACTTATGCGTTGGTCATTGGAAAATTGCCCATTAGACAAACGATTTGTGCGTGGTGCGGGTTCCAAGACTGCTTATACCCGAGAAGCTAGGCGTTCGCATTCAGATTTATTCGCAATTTAGGTCGATGAGGGGTGTTTTCCGAAGGTTTTCACTGTAGATGAAACATCGAAACATCCTTTGAATTCTTAGAGCAAAGGCAAAGGTTTTATGTGTAAATCTCATGTATCACCAACTCTAAATATAGCAGAAGCTTAAACCGCGGAGAGATGAAAATATTGAGTTTTATGGATATGCCTAATAGTGAAGAAGCTTCATGATTTATTTCGTCAGGGAGTTTTATTCTATTGCCGAAAAGAATTCTGAAGTGCCCTTACATTAATATTCTATTCATTTTTTTAAATTTAAAAATAATTTTCTCTTGCTACCATGCTAGAATGCCATATTTGAGGTTAATCTTTTATTGAATTTTGAGATAAAGAATGAGTTATCTTGCTTTTTTTCATTATCTTAGCAGTATTTAAATAACTAAGTTTGTGCGTTTTTTATATTTAAATACGATGCCAATGAATTTTACCTGATGATAAAAGAGCATCATGCCCGGTGTCTTTCAAGCGAGAAATGACTACGGAGTAAAGGGGTGAAGAGAGGTTGAGCTGCTGTGTGGTGGGTTGGAGTAGAAGGATAGTGAAGAGAGGATGAGAACCGAACTCCGAGTGAGAGGGACTGGACGAAGGGAAGGTGAGAGAGAGAGAGAGAGAGTGACGAGGCGGCGAGACAAACGCACGCGACGGGCAGACTACAAATTTGTCGGCGCGAGAAAAGGGAGAAGAAGAAGTGGTGGTGTTTTGACTGACGCCAATAAAAGGAGATACACTCTCACACACAATCACGGTGTCACGAGGGCGTGGGTCTCCAGCCATTTTCCCCACCTATCGACAGTGATTCCGGCGCGTGGTCGAGCTCTTTAGTCCGCGCCAACCGGAAAGGAACGGCGGGTGGGTGAGGGGAGGCTGGTGCCGCCGGACATTGTACGAGGATACGGAGGAGAGACAAAGGAGTCCTTTTTCCTGCGAAGGAATAATAGGCGAGAGGGTTGGGATGTATTAGGTGGGGGCGGATCATTTTTTACCCGTTAGGGTTCCTCGGCCGTCTCCCCTCCGCCATCCTCACCGCTACACCCTCCCCCGTCCTACTCAGTGGTATTGAGTCAAAGGTTCTCCTATACCCTCCTCCCTTCCCCCCTCGTTTCCCTCTAGCCACCTTTCCCGATTCTTCCCAAGAATGAAAAAAAAATTCAAGAGGGTTCAAGCTGAAGCGCGAATTCAACGCAAAATGCCACGCCGTCAAAATGAAATTTCGGTATTCCCGATGACACTTATCAGCATTGTTTTCGATTGTTTTGGCCTCTTTGTAATCTCCTCTGCCTCCTTCTTACTGGAGTTAGATTTAATGTAGTAAAAATAACTTCAAATATTCTCCAAGGAAGTTTTATCGGACGTTTTCAATTCCTTCTTCACGATAGCGACATCAACTCCGTAGTCACTAGTAAAATACGTTTATTTGAAAACGATGCAGTGCTTCACAGATGAAGATATCTGTATTCCTGACGATAAAGCAGGTTTAACAGATGACCCAATCGCTATGTTCCTGGTGCAACACTTGGCAATCAGAATTACTCTTAAAAAAGTACGAGGTGGTGAATATTTTGGAAAAGAGCAATTCTCTCGCGAACACCTGCTGCATTAGGAACTCTGAAATTGAATGTGTAGACTCGATTGAATATTTAAGGGTTCGGAGGATCTAAGTCTTCCCGGATCCCCGACAGCCCATAATTCTGGGACAACAGTTTCACCAGCGTTGCCGTTTGCGTCTTCAGGTCAGTACCTAAGTAGAGGTATAAAAGACAGAGAAAACCAGACTCAATCATTTGTGACCTGAAGACGCCTACTGCAACGCCGGCGAAACTGTTGTCCTATAAACATGAACCAACACGGAATTAATTCCGGAAGACTTGGATCTCCAATATCTGCACACCCTCGAAGACTTCACAAGGAAATCAGGCGTTACCCTAACTCATGAACTCTCCTGGGTGTATTTTTTCATACGGGTAATATGTGGACAAGATAGCAAAAAATAAAGATACTGAGTAAATGTGATGAAAAGGTTAAAGAGAAGTGCTATCTTTAGATCTTTAGGCGTCATTTAGAATATAATGCGCGTACGAGTAAATGGGATCCTAATAAAGTTCGATCGGTTATCGAATTGGACTGTGTGCAGCGTAAAGGAGCTAGATTTTAAAAATGTTTTTATGATAAACAGAGTAGTGAATCAAAATTATTTGAAGAGATAGGCTGAGAATCATTCAAGGAGCGAAGTTTATATTACACGAACGATAAGAGATCAGGGTAACATTTTCCCAAGGGAAGGGTAAAAATATTCGGGTCAAAATTAGTTTGGTGTGTATTCACCCCCTGCCACACACCCTAGTGGTGGCTGCGGACTACTTACAAATACAAAAAATGAAATCTCTTGCATAAATTGGGATGATGTCTCTTTAGTTATGAAATTGAAACTGTATAATTACCCCCATCGTACTACGGAAAGCTAGGTAATATCAATAAAATTAGAGATATTAAGTATAGCACAGATAAATTTGAGAAGTCATTTTTTCCAGGAACGATGAGGGATCAGAATAGTGTTGCTCGATCGCGGTAGGGGCACAAATATTCTGGTCAAAATAATTGTTGTATATCCAAACTCTACCGCACACTTGAGCAGTGGTATGCAGGGTAATAAAAAATACGTTTAAGGTCGTTTTCTCGTATATTTATGGTAGTTAGCCTCACATGACTATGCTGAATCAGCATTGAGAGCCAGTGATAAAATTTTATAACATATTTTCTATGATTTCATTTAATTTTAAACAAATTCTGTCAAGACATACTGTTTTAAAACAAATGGATCGAGCTTTCACAAGAGTATTAGGTAGGAGTATATGTTAGTGCACCTTATGTTTTATTAAGATAATAAATGTTTTCGGTTATGAGAGGGTTAAAATAATATGTAATTTTAATATGGCCCCAAAGTTGAAGATTTTTCAGATTTTTCAATGTGTCCTTTCTATCCTGCAGGCATATATAAAGGATTAGTAGTTCACTGTCCTAGTCCAAGAGCCTCGGGTCATAGTGAAAAAAGGTGTAGGACGTTTTACGTCTGGAGGAGCTTCCGATTTGACAAAGGTGAAGTTCGGGACATGAGTTTCGACTCTCTTTTCCATTTGAGACCAACTGGATTGAAGATAAGGAGGTAGAAGAGTGGGTACGGAGAGAACTGGAAACCCGCGCCTCTCCCTGCCTGCCACGGGTTTCGGAATCCGTCGGAATGCACGTGCTCCATCCCCACAACACTTCCCTCATCCCTGTCCACCAAGAGATGACTTTTTAATCTCCAACTCGGTGGGAAAAGGCAGATCATGTAGATGGTGTCAGAGGAAACAATCAGTAACACTTTCGAGTTCACACGACCAAACGAAAGCGATTAACGCAAAGCTTGAAATATAAAATCATTACTTGGATAAATGGAATGCTTTTCCGACTAGTTACAGCATATATTTAGAATCATGAATTTTCTAAATCGACCCATTGATAAAATTTTCGTTAATGAGAAAAATAACTCCGGTATCTATTTATATTTTCTGATGTTGGGCCCTCTGCAAGAATTAAAAAAAAACTAAATTAATGTTTTTAAGAATTGTCCGAAGAATAATTGTGGAAGCATATTCAGTATCACTACTTAAGAACTGCCAATTTATGATAGTTTATAAAAATACGTATGAATGCCACGATATTAAACTTATTTCAGGAAATGTAAACACCATTCGGAAATAGCAACAATGGTATACATTGAAGATTGGTAGCCTAGTGAGACTACAAGAGTAAAATACAAACATTCGAAATAATTTTCTTCATTTCATGTAAATAGCAACAAAAGAAGCATAAACAAGAAATGGAATTGAGTTTTCAAACGACATGAGAACAGTACCTCAGCACCATTATGATAAATAAGAGCATCAAAAAGCTAAGTACTTGTTGATAATTTTCCTGCTCTATTTTAATGTCCCTCTTGACAGGTTTGGTGCATTTGTAGTTTTTGCATTATTCTTATTATAGTTGAATGACAGAGCAAGATACCATTCCTAATATTTTCTAAAAATTAAGCTGTTTCGATCTCAGATTTCATTGTAATCTTGCAGTTTAGAAGTGATTTCATGATTTCTTGAAAAATGTTTGTATGTATGTGTGTGTGTTTGGACATATATATACATATATTATATATATATATTATATATCGCGACCCACTTTATATATATATATATATATATATATATATATATATATATAATATATATAGTGGGTCGCGGTAGTCCTGGGGGTAGAGCGTTGGACTACTGACCGGTCCCAGGTTCGATTCCCGGGCAAGGCACTCTGGGCACCTACAGCTCCATCAATGTGATTTTTCGGGTACCAGGTCTTCCTGGGAAAATCATAACCGGCACAGGGAAAGGAACTAGCCCCCCTTCCCGGATGTGTGAATGTCACACGTACTGGGTGACATCTGCTTAGTACTGGGTGAACTCTGCCATCACCTACCAAACCGACCTTCGGGTTGATTACCGATTATACTATATATATATATATATATATATATATATATATATATATATATATATATATATATATATATATATATACATATATATATATATATATATATATATATATATATAATCGGGTCATGGTAGTCCATGAGTTGGACTACTGACTAGAGGGCCCGGGTTTGAATCCCAGACAAGTCCCTCTGGGCATTCTTAGTTCCACTCGTGTTCTATGCTTTTTCGGGTGCCAGATCTTTTCGAGTACCAGATCGTCCTCGTAAACCATAACCGGCACAGGGAAACCCCACTTCCTGATGTGCGAATTTTTCACACGCCGTGAGGCTTAGTTCAAGGTGAACTCTACCATCACCTATCAAACCGACATTCGGGTTGATTACTGGGCACTACACAGACACACACCCAAGGGGGTTGCTGGTCCCCTACTGGGCGCCTCCCCAGGTGGCGGATAGGGGAATGCTCACCTGATATGGTGGGTACCGAGGAATCAAAATACTCGGGGCGGACAAAACCAGCTAGGGGAAGGAACCCCGAAGATAAACCAGTTATGAGTAGTGTCACGGAGGAGTGTAACGTTACAGTGCATAGGATGGATACCTCAGTAACGGCGCCGGTCGTCAGTGTGCAAACGGATGTCCGCGGCGTCGTCATCAAGCGACTGTAGTGCTGTAGGGGTGGGCCTATTGGCTTCGACAGCATATAATGCCAGAATTGAGGAGGAGAAGACGAGGAGATAGCTTTGGCAACGGCATGAGGACCTCATTCAGAATCTTATAAACAAGATGGATGATAGAAGTACTAGAACCATTAATAATGCTCTTCGTGAACTGGCGAAGAAAATCAGCAATACTTTTGAGGCTATAAAGGGGCGTGAGAAACCACCACGACAAGAATTCGTATCAGTGACTCCCAACACAATTACGAGAGACAAGGAAAGCGGCGATGCTAGCATGAAGCAGGTGCAAACCCCAACGTGTCAGCAACGCAAACGCTAATTCCGCACACCATCGTCGACAGAAATTGACAAGAGAACTAAGACGTAGCAGGAGGAAAATTGTCCGTCCGGGAATCAAGAAAACGGTTGGAAAATCGCTGGAAGGAGCGAGAGATTAAAGGAAATGAAGAATACTTCCGGGAAATGGAAGTCCTGAACGCTGCCTAGCGCACTACTCAAAAGCGGCAAAGACGAAAGTCCTATACTGATATCCTAAAAAAGGTCAAGAAAGGCCCTCCCCAGGATTTGGTGGAAGGAGCTATTGAAAAAGTAAGACGGACGAAAACAGGCCAGCTTCTGAGAGTCCGAAATCGGAAGATAGGGGATAAAATGGAACCCCTACATCCCAAGGTGGTAGAAATGTTAAAAGAAGAAGTAAGCGTTACCTGCAAGACTCATGAATTTTACCTGGAAATCAAGGACTTTGAGGAAACAACCACCGCTGAGGAAGTTGATGTGGCAATGGTGAAAGCGAGCAACGGAAGCCCAAACATAATGGTGGATTCTGTCAAGTTCTTGCGTAAATCGTGCGGAAGCAGCAAATTGCATCCGTCAGACTCCCAGCAGAGATTGCACGAAAGATCATAGAACGGGGATGGATACGAATAGGTGTGGCGAACTGCCCTATCCTAGAAGAGAACAAGACCCGCAAGTGCTAAAAATCCTGGTACGTGGGGCATATCGCAAGCCAATACAAGAGCGGTATCGACCGATCCAAGATCTGTATCAAGTGTGGAGTCGAGGGTCACAAAGTCGCACAGTGCCCAAACAAGGATATGTGTGTCCTGTGCATTGAAAGGAATAAAAAATACGACTGTGACCACGCAGCCGGTAGTTTCAATTGTTCGGTCGGTAAGGAGGAACGCACAGGCGAACGAACAAACTAAGATGAGAGTGATGCAGCAAAACTTGAACCATTGAGAGGCAGCACAGGGCCTTCTGGTCCAGACTGTGACAGAAGTGAAACCAGATCTGTTGCTGATTTTGGAACCGTACACGATGCACGGAAGATGGCAATGGATTTCTGACTCCACTGGAAAAGTGTTTATCTGGTCGTGCAATTGCCTTCGATTCCAGAGTACCAACGAGAACGCGCAAAGAGGATTAGTAAGGACTATGCTTGAAGGCATTCACTTCTACTACTTTTATGCACCACCTTGTTACGACATGAGAGAATCCGTAGACTTCCTTGATAGGCTAACCGAAGACGCCACGAAACTCTCCCGTGGCCATTGTGGGAGACTTCAACGCGTGGATAGTCGGATGGGGAAGCAAGGAGACGAACCCCAAGGGCTAGGCGCTACTATAAAAATTCGCCAGGCTAGATTTAGTATTGCTAACCACAGGGAACCAATGGACCTTCGAGAAAGGAGGCAAAGATTCAATTGTGAACCTCAACTTCGTCAGTCAAAGTCTCGCTCAGACAACAACAATGCCTGGTAGGTAACGAACGTCTTGCATCTCAATGATCATCATCTGATGTATTGGGAGTAACCTACTGCCAGATCAAGGAGAGCCCCACCTTCTGTAAAGACCGACGTGGTTGGATGGAGTGTCAGTGCTTTTGACCGCTAGTTTTTTACAGCGGCGCAGGAGGCCGGTCGGTCATCGCAATGAATGCAACCGAAGAGTTGGAGGTTATGAGGCATATCACCAAGGCATGTCACTTTACGATGCCCCGTTAAGGACAAGGTAATCGACATTTACCTGTATACTGGTAAAATGACGCAATAGCTGCGCTGCTTCGAGAATACATTCAAAAAAGAAGACAAGCTGAAATGAGCGGGTGAAAGCCCAATTACTTCGAGCTGGAAAATATCTACAAAGACGCCCGGAGTAAGGGGGCTAAGGCTATGAAGACCAGAAAAAAGAAGTGTTGGGGGAGCTACTAGAAGAGGTCAACATTGATCCAAGAGCTGCAAAACATCGTTACAGGGCTGTTTCCACAGCGACTGAATTGCCACGACCTGACCAGCAATGGAACAAGAATGATATACCGGCAGTGACACTCCAGGAACTAAAGGGAGCGTGCTCCAAGGTTGGTATCTCAAAAGCCTCCGGGCTGGATGACATCCCCAGCATTTCATTGAAAGTAGCCATCGAAGAAGTACCGGAGATGTGCCTCTCCATGTACCACAAGTGCATGAGGGAAGGAACGTTTCCCACTCAGTGGAAGCGGCAGAGACTAGTTCCCTAAAGGAAATTAGCCACCGGACCAACCGTCATTCTATGGTCCACTCTGCATGCTTGACACGGTAGGAAAAATCTTCGAGCATATAATCTATGGGAGAATTAAAGACGCATCGGAGAGACATCTATCTGACCATTAATTCGGATTGAGGAAGAACCGTGACACTCTCGACGCCATTAGTCTCGTCGTAAATAAGGCGAGAAAGGCAAACGCTGGCGAAAGGTGGGAAAACGACGAGAAACAGTACTGCCTAACCAGACACGTGATATAAGATATCAAAAACGCATTCAACTTGAGCAGATGGGATCGTATCACGGAGGAGCTCTCCGAAATGGGTGTCCCTGGATATTTAAAGAAGATGGTGAGGAGCTACTTCAAAGACCGAATCCTAAGGTATGACACTGCTGAAGGTCCTAAGCAGTATCATGTAACTGGAGGAGTTCTACGAGGTTCGGTGCTTGGACCACTGCTTTGGGACATCATATATGATAAGCTGCTGAGATTCAAAGGACCAAGTGTCAAAAGTGGCGTTCGTTGACGACGTCACATATGTTATCGTGGCGAAGCACCTTGATGAGGTCACCCACCTATTCAATGTTTCTTTTGATATGTGTGGAGAATGGATGGCGCAAATTGGTTTAGAATTGGCAAAACACAAAACGGAAGCCGTCCTAGTCACCAGCAGGAAGACCCCGGAGACTGTAACTTTGAAAGTGGGAGAGCATCGAATTGCCACCCAGTCGTCTTTACGATACCTCCGCGTTCAGATTGACTCGCGTCTGCACTTTAAAGCGCAATTCGAGAGTGCGAGCACAAAGACAGCTGCTGTTGGGAAAACCCTACCGTGGCCGATGCTCAACGTCGTGGTTCCAAAGCAGAAGAGGAGAGCACTCCTAACGTCAGTCACCACATCGGTCATGGCGTATGGCATTGTCATTTAGGCTGACGCACTCGCAACCCAGAGCATGTGTAAGAAAGTGATGTCCGTATATCGGCTAAGTGCCCTACAAGTAGCAAGAGAATTCTACATGGTGTCAAAAGAGGCGGTAGAAGTCATGTCAGAACTTCTGCCCATCAGGATACTAGCGAAAGAACGGAAGGAGATCTTCCAACAAAGACTAATGGCAGATAGACGCACCGGTTGATTCCCCAGATTGATAAGTGGCTGAATCGCAGTCACGGTGAGGTCAACTATTAACTGACACAGATGATATTAGGCCATGGGTACTGTCGAGCCAACCTCTGCAAATACAAGCACGTGGAGCCCTCGGAGTGCCCATCCTGTTTAGGAGTCGATGAAAATGCGGAGCATGTGTTCTTCACGTGAAGCAGGAACGAGCTTCTATACGATTAAGTTCGGAAATAGCTAGAAATGACGATAAAAAAGAATTCTTCCACGCGTTAAAAACGACGATAGAACAGTATTACTCCAGAAAGTTTGACAGAGGTGATGATGTCATCAAAGTAGGAGTGGAGAGCGGTCGACATCTTCGTATCGAAAGTTCTAAAGGATCTACGAATCGAAGAACAGAAGAGGAAGAAGAATGAAGAAAGAAGAGAGAAGAAAGAATATGAGAATAAAGAAGAGTAGAAGAGAGAACATCAGATGAAAGAAGAGCAACCAGAACCCTTAATCTTGCCACCAACATCTTGCCAAGGAGGGGGAGTAGGAATGCTGCCAACCAGATAAAAGAACTAGTAATAGCTACCGCCCCCCGTGATGTAATGCCTGACGGCAGTCGGCGAGGGATTAGGCTTGGATGTATAGAGGGTAGTTTTTTACTTGGTATGGGTCACCGGAGCTTATTCCGGCCGTGTTAAATACATCCAGGAACCCGTGTATTTCATCTTTGGGTGATTTCGTGTGACCAGACCGAGCCCAATGTCGTACTTATCCTTGTGTGTGGTGTAAGTGCGTGAGTAAAGAGCATTTTCACTTCCCTCTTATTAAAAAATTACACGCACATTAATATACAAGGTGCGGCAACAGAACCTCCTTTTTTAAAAGGGTTTTTGCTTTATAAAAAGGAGGTTATGTTGCCGCACCATGTGTGTATATGCGTATATAGTATAACCACAGTAATCAACCCGAATGTCGGTATGGTAGGTGATGGTAGGGTTCATCCAATACTAAGCCCGACGGCGCGGCGTGTGAAATTCACACATCCGGGTAGAGTGGCCAGGACCTTTCTCTGCATTGTCTATGGTTTCTCTTGGACTCTAGATAGTTTAAAACCACACGGCTAGGGTAAAGCTGTGGGAGCACACAGCCACCCCGATAAATTAACGTGGTCACGACGGTCAGTAGTCAAACTATCCACCCACGGGACGTCCCCATTCCCAGGCTATTATATTAGCAAATAAATAAAAGGGAACTTTCCAAGTGTCTAAAGATTTTTGTTAAATTGTTAAGTAAATATTACAACATTTTCAAGCATAAGCTGCTACTTTTCCTAATTCAATATATTGCTGTCTTATTCCCTTCCTCAGGATATTTTTCTATTAGTTCATACATACAGGGAAGACAAAATATATTTCATTAAACCATAAACCTATAAATATATATACATACTACCTTGATCAAAAATTTCCCGGAATTTATTCAGAAAATTAAAAATACAAGTTTATTCATCTAAATCTATATTGTCCCCTTCAAAGTAATCCCCATCGACTGTAACACACTTATGCCAGCGCTTGATCCAATCCTCGAAACATTTTTTATATTCGGTTTTCGGTATGTCCATCAGTGCTTCTTGCGATTTTTCCATTACTTCCTCTCGGCTGCTAAAACGCGTTCCCCGTAATGGTTTTTTAACTCGATTGAACAGAAAGAAGTCACAGGGAGCCAAATCAGGTGAATTCGGTGGCTGTTGGATGGTATTTGTTGCATTTTTCGTCAAAAAATTACGAATAATGATAGCACTGTGCGACGGTGCGTTATCATGGTGCAAAATCCACGAGTTTTCTGCCCACATTTCTGGTCTCTTTCGGCGAATTGCTTCACGCAAACGTCTCATAACGCCCAAATAATACTCTTTGTTTACTGTCTGGCCTTCTGGCAAAAATTCATGATGCACTACACCGTTGTAATCCATGAAAACCGTCAGCATTGCCTTCTTTTTTGACTGAAAACGACGTGGTTTTTTTGGTCTCGGCTCATTTGGTGAACGCCATTCACTTGCCTGATGTCTGGATTGCGTGTCGTACTCATAAACCCACGTCTCGTCTCCAGTAATGATCCTTTTGATGAATGTGGGATCGGATTCAGCCTCGCAAATCATGTCTTTTGCGACGTCAACACGGTCTCTTTTTTGCATGAAATTGAGGTCTTTTGGCATGCTACACGACGGAAACCCAAATCATTAACCACAATGTCTTGGGCGGATCCATAGGCAATGTTCAAGTCCTCCGCTATTTCTCTGATGGTTAATTTGCGGTTATTGACCAACATTTCTTTTACTTTATCAATTTTTTCACCGACTTTCGATGTCGATGGTCTGCCACTGCGTTCATCATCTTCGATTGACTCACGACCATTTCTGAACCGCTCGTGCCACTGGTAAACGACCGTTTTTTTAGAGAATCGTTGCCGAAACACTTTTCCAACATTTCCAACGTCCGTGCGCCACTAAATCCGTTTTTTACGGAAAATTTAATACAAGTTCGTTGTTGCAAATTTAAATCCATTTCTGCAATTGTAAAAAATCGCCAACACACACAGAGATAGATGTACTCTTGGCTACGTAACTTTTGCAAATGTCAAGTTATGACACTAAGATTTAAAGGGAATATCAACAACAGATGTACCAATTTAACAAAAAAGACAGAACTCAAATCGGAACGATGGGAGCGCCACACGGTGGTTATTCCGGGAACTTTTTGATCAAGGTAGTATATGTAAATATATATATATATATATATATATATATATATATTTATATATATATATTTATATATATGGGTCGCGGTAGTCCAGTGGGTAGAGCGTTGGACTTCTGACCGGAGGGTCCCGAGTTCGATTCCCGGGCAAGGCACCTGCAGATCCACCCAAGCTAAAGTGATTTTTCGGGTACCAGGTCTTCCTGGGAAACCATAACCAACACAGGGTTTATATATATATATATATATATATATATATAAACCTATATATATATAAACACATATATATATACACACACACACACACACACACACACACACACACACACACACATATATATATATATATATATATATATATATATATATATATATATATATATATATATATATATATATATATATATATAGCTATAAACCACTTCCCTTAACTCAGGTATTGTGCATATATAAGTCTTCAATAAAAAATGTAATTAGCGACCGCATGGCAGTAAATTCTGAGTTTTAGCTATGTGGATAAGAAATGAGAAACCTAGAAGAAAAATTTACATGTTTAAAGAAGGGGACTAAAATGGCCCAAAATTCGTGCTACAGTCAATTTGAATATGTTAAGAAAGTTAGTAATCACCAAAATACTAAGACTATATGTAGTGTTTACCTTGAGATCACGTCAAAATTATTCTGATCTGTATTCACCCCCTGCCATACACCCTAGTGGTGGTTTGTAAGGTTTAAAAAATAACTGCAGCCGTGGAAAACACATGGTTTCTTCAACTGATAAACGTTTTCCCAGAGAGTATACCGTGAATAGAACATTTGTGACCGGAGAATATTACTATTGTGATTAAAGACGGAAGTTAACTAGTAACTGACAACTATTTTATGAAATCGAAAGACTCATTGACCCAACCTGAAAGACCAAACTTATCTAATTTTTAAAAGTATAACCAACATAGTTTTATCGCCAAAACTAGGTCATAAAGCCTAGGATAATATGTACATGTAAATGATTAGTGTAATTTAATTTTTTTCGCATAAAATAAATCAATATACGTGTCCAATGTTCTCTAAAAACTAATTGAACAAGAGCAATTTAGTCTAACTGACCATTCGTAGAGAATGCGGGTAGAGCTGCAGCTACTCAACCCACGCGTAATTATAAAATCCCCAAGATTGAATGCGAAATTGAATGGAAGTGAATAGGATAAATATGAGGTCGATTTTCCGAGTAAACCTCTATTGAAGTAGGCATCTGTATTCGTGCGACATTTAAGATTCTCAAGAATTGCTATTTCACAGGAAATAGAACTTTGAAAGCCGATTTTATATCTTCTAATATATTTTCAGTATTACCCACGATAAGGTTTATTCCCACCAATTTTACTCCTCCTAACGGAGTGAGCTTGGTGGAGTTTTGCAATGTGTTGCGACACCTATAATATTAAGTTTAAGGAAGAGTGGCAGTGACTTTTGCCGACGAAATCATGTAAGGGAAGACACGATACCTACTCATTAAAGTGCGTTCGAGGTGTGTCGTTTCGCAACCAGTTTCGTGCTTCAACATCATCAACCCGGGAATAATAGAAACGGTTTGATTCCTTCGGAACTTAATTGCGATAATTCATTACGTGTGTTATTCATAATTGATGTACTGTTGTCAAATAAAATTAATATTTTCCCCTGTAATAGGTGGCTTCAGTGGCTTGGTTGCATGCATGGCATTCATCTTAAATATCTTGGAAAATAAGGTGATTATTGCCTCAATATGACAGCGTAGGATGATGCTTCAATGAGTCCCTACAATTAACCAGCCGACGTGACATTGCTGAAAACACAGGTTCAGAAAACTCTTATTGGCTGGGATACTTTCTCAGTCCTTGCTCTTGAGCCTATAATTTTCGAATGAGAAGCAAAAGTATTGATTTACGAACCGTTTTATTCACTCCGCCTGTAATTACTGAGAAATATGACTTCCGATTCTTAATCACGAGTTAAGCATGAGGATTGATTATTTAAGCTCCAGACTTCAGTAATGTATTGTGTGTGAAAATGAAGTTCAAGACATATTTTATGGGAAATCTCATTAAAATTCATTTCTCTTGCAAAAAAGTTGAAGATCCAGAGAAGGACGTCGAAATAAAGAATTAGCGCCACGAGTGATAGATATAAATATGCATTATGTGCAGGAGGGTTTACTTCAAAAAAGGGTGAAAATACTCTTAAGTCGTTCAAACTGGCGTTCGGAAGTTCTTTTGTAATAAAAATTGATGTGCTAAAGTATATTTAGAATTAACATACCTAGATTCTGTGTATGCATAAACCTGCCGGTTCCTGGTGGCTGGTGTGCTCCTTTGTTCTCTCATCACTCGAATATACCTTGACCTTTCCTAACAGCTTAATAACTTATGTTGAAGCAAGTTTCAAAGAAATGTCGTCATCAAAGGACCGAAACAAGTTATGTGGCGAACTATATATGAATTAAATAGTGACGCTGAATTTAAAGGGAAACTTCAGTTCAACACGCTGGCTAAAAAGAAAGATATTTTTCGATGTAATCAGTGTGAGAAATGAAAACTTTAATTAGGAATGAGAACGCCCAAGAGATCATTTGCCTATGATACAAAGGTCACGAACATTGAGCAGATTCAAGATTTAATTTTTGAAGATTTTTCTATCATTGATTGTTTGCCAGAAACAATATCTGTTGATGTGGATCTTAAGTCATTTGGGAAGCGGAATAAACACAAATAGAAGGAAGGATATAACATGGGCAACAACACAGATGAAGAAGGTATCCTACCAAAAGTAAGTTCTGATATCAATTAGGGACGAAATTATTGAAGAAGGAAATACTACGATAAAAATCGATGTCCGTGGCATTTAAATCTAATACTAACATGAGTAGACATGTAGATACTTCCGGGAAGCGTTGGAAATCTACATATACGTGTACATCTACACGCTACCCCGAATGCCGCCGCAAGGGCGTGTGGCGGGGGGTGCAAAGTCACCAGCCATGCATGCACAATCCCAATCATGTCACATAGACACAAATATTAGTTTCATCATGAACATGAAAAAGTTAATCGCACGAAAGAAAGTACCTATGTGCCACAGTTTTTCAATTACAGGATACGTATATTCAAATTATGCTGTAGAACTGTTAACAATATGGGTCTTTTAAATAAAAAATAACATTCAGGATATTAACTAAATATGTACAATACTTGCGGAGCTACAGGAGAATGATGAAGCTGTAATGAACGCAAAGATTCATGAAGAATATTATAAAAGAGTAGATGAATAAAGAAGTAGATTAAAACTTTGAAAACAACGCGAGATAAAGATTTTCGAGGAAAATCTGAACAGGAAGAACTACAGAGGAAGACTTCCAGTGAGAATGAGACGGAGAAAAATTAAGCGAATAATGACGATTACAAAGAGAGGACATATTTATGCATTTAGAGGTTAGCCAAAAAAAGAAGTGCATCGACTGTTTTGTCAAACATACTCTAGATCAGAAACCCGGTGACGATGATGAAGAGGGTGTTCCATTAAGAAAGGAAGTCTCAAAACTATGATTGAAAGTAATATTTTAATCATGGGGTTAGCACAAAAGGAATTGAAAAGCTTGTTTCCGGATCTTCAGAAATTACGCTGATATACTATTGTCCCCCTACGTGGCGAGTCAGGGTTCATACTCTGGAGTCACCGATTTTGAAGTGTTTTTTCGATCGCAGCATGTGCGCCGTCCGTCGGATGGGACGTCAAACCTGTGAGCGACCCCTTGGCAACTTCCGTTGACAATAGTCGAAATCTGGCAACGGTTTTCTCTGTAGTCATTCTTCCCAATCCCTTAAACATCCTGCCTAATCTCAGAAGTTATCTCACTCACCTCCATCGGAGTAAATGACCTCGGGGTAGCAACCCCCTTAGTAACACTACCACTACAGACTATTTCCCCATTCTCTATCGGGTAGGAAGAGGGAGAGAGAGAGAGAGAGAGAGAGAGAGAGAGAGAGAGAGAGAGAGAGAGAGAGAGAGAGAGAGAGAGAGAGAGAGAGAGAGAGAGAGAGAGAGAGAGAGAGAGAGAGAGCCATCGGAGGAAATTCATTACCACCGGGGGCTCAACAGTCTTTCTCACGCGTCCTTGAAGTTCTAAATCCCATGAGAAAGAATTTACGGAATTACTTGGAGCGGGGCACGGGTGGAATAAGAAGCGATGCAACACGGTGGGAGATTATTCCACTCCATCACTTGCCATGGCCACCACCACACCTAACAACTGGCACTGGCTTCGGCGCTAATTCCATCCCTCCAGTCATCCGTAGAAGCAAACGCCCACTCACTCTCCCCTCCCCACCCTCAATCCGCTCTCTCCTAACCCCCGTTCACCGCCCCATCCCTTCACCGTCGACCGTTCTCACCCCCATTGCAGGTCTCCGCCACGGCACTCGGAAGGCGTTCATCTGAGACTGCTCCCGACGAGAGTCGGAAGGGAATATCCCACACCCCTAAGTTGCCACCCTCAATGTGCCACAAGAGTGAGACAGAGAGTGGGGGGACGGTAGGCACAAAATTAAAGATTAATAAGTTAAAAAGGACCAAGGAGTAAACAATAACTGCCACCTTTAGCGATTACGTATTTTTTTCTTTGCTTAGTAGCAGTGATAAATAGTAGCAATAATAAATAAATATAACACTTCAATACATGACTATTTATATTCAACACATCGTGGGAATGTCCTTTGATTTGCCCTAAATTACTGTCTTCTTAATATCTTCGTAACTTATGCCATTTAACTTTGGTCCTTTTGGTGCCTCTTATCGTCCTTTCCTTACCTCCGCTCCCCTAACATTCTTCCTTTGGTCATGGCCTGTGACATCCCAGTATCTATCAATATTTCTACCACTATTATTCTCTGCATTTTTCTTATTTCCCATTGTAACTTCTTCTCTTCTTCAACCATATTTAAAATGCTTTTATCTTCCACTCTGTACAACTTATTCTCCGCCGCAACCACATCTTAAAAGTTTATGCGTGTTGTGTATGCTTAATTCATCTCCTGCTTGACATGCATTAGCGTATAGATATATAGTTTTCAATGGGTTCTCTTTACTTTGCTACAGAGATATCATCCTTCTCGTATACAGGGTTTGTCCGGAAAATAAGTGTACTGAGCTCAGGAAAAAAAATGTATTACACTTTTACATATCTTAAGCTAATATTCCTCAAAATAGGACCCTTGTGAGTCGATACACTTGTTCCAGCGGCGTTCCCATTCCTGGAACGCTCCCGCGAAGGCATAATCGGGAACCTCTCGAAGACTCGTCGTCGACCTCTTCTCTGCCCTCAACGAACATCTTGTGCCACCGAAAGATCATATTTCTGGACATGGCTGACTCCCCGTAAGCCTGGTTAATCATACTGACAGTTTCGGTAGACGATTTCTGTAAATTTGATGGAATAACGCTGCTCCAAAAACTTCGGCATCGCGTTCCGTGACGTGGGTCGAGCGTGGAGGCTCGCGTCAACAGAGTTCCTCACTACACCACAGCTCAGAGCCGACTGCCTTTTTCAGCGTCGCTTGCCAACATACCCCCCTCCAATCGCAGCCCGTCAGAGCGGTGCTGGGCGCGCCTGGAGCGGCGGGAAAAAATCAGTAGTCAGTACACTTATTTACACTTATTCTGTATATCTATAGCACAAGTAAATTCAACGGGGCGCATGAGAGGATCCTATAAAATATTTTTTCTAAGATATCGGTGAATACGAACAAATTTTACAAAACTCGTTCGACGGTATGGATCCTAAGCATAAAAATACTTCAATATTTTCAATATTTATTTTGAGATTTGTATCAAAGTTCTAATTTTTGGCTATATTAATGCATGTTCAAAACTTTTTCACTATTTTCAAGGGGTATACTGCTACAATAATTTTTTTTGGAATTGAAAGAATATTCTGCCCAATTTGGTGCGAATGCATTGATAAGTTGAGCAGTATGCAAGGCTGTAGAGGACAAGCATTTTGAGCATTAGCAGAAGCTATAAATGGAGGTGATCGACAGTTGAGCTCATTGGTAGATAATGGGCCCGGAGAGTCGAAGGTTGGCGGTTCTGAACCCCATCAAGAAAACGTGTCTGGCGCGAATCTGCACCCTCCTACTTTTGCATGGCGTTTTGCATGTAATAATCTAACTTACAATAAATACAGTATATTTTAATGTGGTTTTAAGTAGTAGAATTTTTAGAGAGATTTACTTTTTAATTATTACTGAAGTAAATGGTGGTCTTAATAAGGCGCTTATATATTTACTTATTTATCCGTGGGTAAAGACGACTTTGCGGATTTACTATCGTGCAGGACTATAAGTGAAACAAAACCAATTGTCTTTATAATTTCATATTCAATCCTTTTTTCACTGAATGTATTGCAAAAAGAGGAGCGTATTGAGTAATCACAATTTCGATTAGCCAGTGGGAAGAGATTGTCTTTTGAATTTAGCTGCAAGCTTGTATCTCGGCATTAATACTTTATAATGAGCATTAGGCAAATACGTTTTATGATTCACAACAACATTCTCTCGGATGGGAATTTCTTCTGCCTAGTATTTGGTCCTTGTTATTAAGGGTCAGCTCGGATTATCAGCCGTCACCATTTAAATTCTATCCTCTGGGACTACACCACACTTCTCAAAGTCGCTGCAGGCACAATCACTCTATATTTCCTTGGGTTCCATCTGTCTCTTCTCTCTCGGAATTCTGGTCTTCCGAACTTCCTTTGTAAAATAATCCTCTGATTGTCGTCCGATATGGCTCGGCACTCCCATTTCACTAATCTCCCAGATAAGGCCAGTTTAAATAAGACTTCTGTTTTATTTTATCTAGGATCATTGCAACTTTTAAGCACTATGCCCTTATTACTTTTTTTTATCTTGGTTGCACATGACACACATCTCAACATCATCATGTCATGTATGTGTCATTGTTTTAGTTTATACTTTTTAGCAAATATTCGTAGGAGTGGATAAGTTTTATTTGTTATTGTATTCAAGTGAGGGACTTATGTCTTCGGGCTCATTTTATCTCTTCACTTACATTAATTAATAACAACTTATATTCCCATCAAAAAAAAGAAGAAGCAATATTTACATACGTATTCCTAGCTGCTGAGATTTTCTCGTAATTCTAAATATTTGTATCTTTGTGATATTAAAACATTGAAAATGGGTGTAGAAAAGTGTAAACCATAATTGAATTTATTTGTTCTTCTAAGGGGTTAAGGGACTGATAAAGTTGTTTGTGTTTTATCTATGTATTTCCAAACATTCGTTTGGAAAATCTGCGCAGAATTGAATTCTAATATATAGCATTACACTTAAAAAAAATGTGAAATTCATTTCAATGATTCTGGAAAGGTCGAAAATAAGATCGTATTAGTAAAAACCATTATGAGGAATTCACAATATGTTTATTTCATTTCCATGATAGATAACTTCTTTTCCGATGTTAACATTTAGTATCATGGCATGCAACATAGCATTTAGTATCAACAAAATTATCTGTTATGGCCATCAGATCTTTCGTTCGTCCTCTAACTAATGTAGTTCTATGAATATAGGCATATGAACGCGTTTCTATGATGTAATCATCCGAAGTTCAGTACTTGAATTATACAATATGCTGCTTAATTTTTTTAAACTTTAAGACGAATGAGGGATTAAGGTTGCATTATTCTCCAACAAATATTTCTTGCCACTACTTGATAATGGTCCGCTGTCGTCGCACGCGTGATATCACGAGGACACGTTCGAATCGTGCAATATTTTTAAAATCTGCACGTTACATAATTCTTGAAAATTTATTTATTTACTATTCTCGAGTAAACAATTCCGAGTCCATAGTTTCTCAAGCACTTCCTCGGACCCAGCACTGTATTCCTCGTCATGTTGCCCTAAATTAAGCAGGTTGTCAATAAGTAAAATCTTTTATACAAGGTTTAACCACTCGCTCTCCAGAAGACGACCATGGCGAGGATGATTAATTACCTACAACCGATGGCCCTCCCGTTCAGCCAATCTCCCAAATCTCACCTCGCTTTTCAGGCTGCTCGACTATCAATGGTCTTTTGTTTTACATCACCATTCTTAAAACGACTAATTTATCCTCGTCAATGGAGATCAATGAATAATATCAGGAATCTCGAAGTTGAAATTACAAAAAATAATGGAGCACCAGGGGCCGAGATGAATATGTACGTTTATTGATAACAATAGCAATTTTGTCATGCTAATATTTATACCCTTGTTAACGTAATTATATTATTAAGATATCGCCTACGCTAGTTGAACACGATTTAATTGCTTGACGGAGGTTTAGAAAAATTCGCACAGGTATTTTGTTTTATTCTTTTTGACATTTTTATCCCAATTAATCCTTAATGGTGCTAAATAAGAACCAATCAGGTCAAGAACTTAAGTTTATCTATTTAAAAGTCAAAATCATTTTTCATTGAGGTGAAGCAGATTGAATTGAATATACTAAAGAACAAAAATATTATTAGTAATGTAAATTTTTTGTGGAGAGATATGTTCAATGGCACTAGGCGTCGCTTGGGGAAACTCTTTCATGCCTTACAAAGAGCTAAGAAACTTTGTTGTTACGCAGAATAAAACTTTATATGTGACCAGTATCGATTCATATTATCACCAGCCAAGACCATAAGATGATACTCAGTATCAAAACCGGTCGCAAAAAAAGTTTTATTTTGTGGTGCAGCAAAGTTTCTTATTAATTTTGCAACGGAGTCGTCCCTTTATAATAAACAATTTTACGTTTATTTTATGATTTCAAATTTATCAAAATCGATATTACCTTACTCTCAAACATCAGCATAAGGATACAAACATGAGACTTTGTCTAGAAGAGTTAAACACAAGTAAACACCTACTGGAAAAATTGAAAATATTTTTAACACATTAAGCAAGGATTCCCAAAATGTCTATCTTTATCGTTAGACGACTTGATCTATTTTATTGGAAGTATTCAGTCTGTTATCATTAACTGTGATGATAAGTTTAAAAAAGTGCCATGTAAATCAATATCATAACCCTGGAATGCGCTCTCCTTAATGGTCAAGTCAATAACGTACCAATACCTAAGTAGAATGACATAGGTTTCAATCATCACTATAGCAAGAATGATTGATTTGATTATATCAATCATATTCCTAGGTAATGGTGAATGACATTCTAACTAGTCAACCACGGAGCACTGGAGCTATATGGAAATACAAAAGAGTATATTTCCAATCCTCTGGACTTAATTAGAATGCTTCATTTTTCACATTCAACTCGTTGGCTCCATTTCAGTAACCAATGCCAGAGGGAATAACTCGGTGTGTAAATAATTAACTGATATATTTTGGCGATTCAGCATTTCCCCCATTGCTTCCGCCAACATTTAAACGATATGACGCAATAGAGGTAATCACAACTGAAAAAGACACAATGGAAATTTATTGCAGCACATCAAATTTACCAATAGGATTCGTTAATATACTAGAAGCAAGGAAAAGGCAACAGACGCGATGCCGGCGAAAGCAAATATTTCCAGAATACGTTCCAGTACTCGAACTTTGAATTCAAATGTTAAGCGAAAGGTATTCTGGCCACTTAACAACAATATACCTAGTTAAAGAATATGAAAGAAACATGTTTCGAAGTTTGTCTCCAAATTTCATGTTGTTTAAGGAACCAATAATGTAAATTTTTTTTAAACGATTAATACATTTTATTTTCAAACATTAACCCTTGTCTTTTGAAAATTGAGCAATGAAAAAGTACCTTAGAAGTCAAACAAATTTATCCATCATATATCCTACGTTTGATTAAAATTGCTAAGATAAAAGAGTAAGTGTGACAGGTATGCTGGAAGAATTAAAGCTGGAACCCCTAGAGTCACGAGGGGAGCGAGCAGTACTAAGACTATTATGGAGAGGCACAAAACAATCGGGTTTACTGGTGACATCGAGATATATTATATGATCCTCACAGCATTGGCCGACTGGACCAATAGGACAAAATATGACGGATACCATCATAACATGCTCAAGTAATCGTTCTTCTAACTTTTACTCCTTTACTACTTTACTCGACCGCACCTACGATGATAATAGGCATGCATGTGAATGCGCACTATATATCCGAAACACGTCCTTTTATATATAGTATTCAAGGCATTCAATAAACCTTGCATATAAAATGATGATGCCCTGCAAACCCTCGCCCCCTCGCCACATACCATTTCGGCGGTTCGTGTAGGTGCACATACGGTACAGGGTACTACAAAGTTCTCTTCGCCTTGCAGATCCATGCACTCAGCATTCCCTTGAGTCTCCTAGCGAAGCAAGCATTCCCCTCCCACCCTTCTCTCCACCCATCCTCTCCTGCCACAGCCTGGTTTCTTCAACCATTGTGTTTCACGCGTTTAACGACACCTCGGATCTCAAACATCTCGGAACATTTATTTTATTTTGGCTGGCCTGAAAACTCCCGGTCACAGCACGTACTCAAGGGCGAATCGACGACCTCGACCGCGGGGCATGCGGAATACTCAATGCCTCAACGTCTTCCCGTCCTTCCCCATTCCTCTCGTCCCACTCAAACCTCCTCCCCAACCCCTCTCATCCATCCCACAACCTCGATTCCAACGCGTCTCCCCAACCGCCACCCGGACGTTACGCACGAGCCCGTTTAAAGGCGTCCTTCCCCATCCCCCCCAGTGAACGCACCCTTTCTTCTCTCACCACACCCCATCGCCATTATTAATATTATCCTCATTTTATAAGTGGATCTACACCACCACATCGCGTCGCCTTGCCGTGTTTTCCGGTTGACCCGATATTATTTATATTCGGCGTGGGCGCGGAGAATAATGATTTGCCCACGCATTATAAAATTTGTGCGAACGCCTACGATTTGTTTTTTTTCCACGAAGAATAGGCATATTATTGCCGCACCTCACTTTAAAATTCGTTTTTTTCATAGACTTATGAGGATTCCTCAAAAAAATTCCATAGCTTTGCTAACCCGTCTTTGTTCATTTGACTTCAACGGAAAAATGTTGATTACAGAAGCCAAAATAATGGAGACAGGATCAATGAAAACAGTAAAGAACACAATAACACTTTGCAACTTTCTTGTATCTCTGGCTCTTGCCTTTTATTTTACCTTTCCGAGCCAAAATATGTATTGTACCTTAAAATTGTCTTATTGAATCGAATTTAATGAATTCTGAAATATGTGACGGATAGGTGAGAATTTTGCCTTTCAACGATCTTTCTTGGACGATTTCTTGAAATAAAATAGACATTTTTCAATTTTTCTTTAATATAATACATGGAAAGTTAATGAGTCTGGAGAAATACATGAAAAAGTGTACCAGTTTAGCAGAACAGCGATAAGTTCAAATTTTGTCGTCAAACAGCCATTTTTTTTATAAAGAAGGGATACCGAAATATATCATAGTCCCTTTTGCTATGTGATTTTGAAGTTCCATGTGCACAACTATTTAGCGTCGTTAATTCATTCAAATGATTGATGTAATTCTTTAGATAGATGGTATGAACATATGGGAAAGCCCCTTCATGAAAACCTGACACTGGTGTCGCAGTTGTCAAATATGAATCAAGAGGAAGGGGAGAATGAATCATCCAGAAATAAAGAATTCATGCGAAGGTAACAATTCTTCTCCTCAGGAAGAATTGCTACCATCAGGTGTTCTCCCATCCTTTCGTTCGCGTGAATCTAAAATGCGGTTGCATCAGGTTAGCGTGAATTTGTGCCAAAAATCCCCCACTAGGATATCAATCTGCGTCAGTAAACCTCTCGGCGTTCCGCGGAGAGAATCCATCGAAGTCGTAGACGATCCTCTCTGCAAAACAATCACGCATGTATTAACCCCTGGAACCTTTTTACCGCCAGTGAACGATCCATCAACGGAATTACTTTGCATTCTTTTCAGAGGCAAAGACCTCTTACACGGGTAACAAGCGGGGGAGACGACAACGCCCTTCCTAATGCCTACCTCGGGGGAAGCGGAGGGGAGGGGAGGTATTTTGTTAATCGAAGCATATCGCTTAGATCCTCTGTTTACACGGTCTAGCACTCGCAGCGCATGGGAATTACGGAGGTTTGTCGAGAGGGATGAACAAGATTTTTTTCTTCGGCCGTAAAAAATATCTGAGATTCATTGGGTTTGCGACACCTGATTTTTAACACCACAGGCGTATAGTCAGTAAGTCAGCAATGGTAAGATGAGCGCCGTAAAATTGCAAATGAATTGACGTCACCACACAAGTGAACGATATCGAATATAGATACGGTAGTGTTGTGAGATATAATTTCTTATTTGTACGGTGTGTTAGTCGATTTGGTCAAAACATTGTCTCTATGCGGGCGATATCGATAGATCTTCGAAACTATTTCGACTTGGGGTATATTTCAAATGATAACAGATATCAACATTCATCTCTCCACCTTTTTATTCGATATTTTTGTAAATATCGAATGCGTCACGAAGAAGCTAAGTGGGTAGATCGTTCTACTAAGGACGTAAGTGTCTCATGGAGGAGTTCAAATTTTCGGTTCCTCTCTGGATGACCAAATTTAAATGCAAAAGGGTGCGATTCCTTCGAAAATCGCATGAAAAACTCAAGATAGGGAATGAGAAGCTGCTACGAAATGAACGTGTGAATATCGCGAGCTTTACAGTCTACTCCGGCCTGAGTTCTACCCTCAACTGTCAAAACAGATCATCGGCTGAGATACGGGGCCGGAGGGCTAATTTAATGATTTTAATAATATGTAGCAATAGTGCCAAACGGAGATAATGAAAAACCTTTGTTAAATTCAATAATGAATGTTTAAGTAATGTGACCTGTATTTCTCCGCGCCGTAAAATCTTAAGGGAGAAAGGGGTGTGGACCAAATTTCGGAACTTGAGAATGTATGTATCATTTAAGTGTGATGTAACACCACAAAGTTTTTCAAGAAATAGTTATTTCTTTACGGTGGTAGTCGTCGGAGATGGACGCCAGAAATAGAAAAGCGAATATCATGAATTCACAACGAAGCATTCATCAAATGGGGATCTCACTTCGTGGCGACTTGGTATCTTGCGATAATGAGCGAACATTGCTTCGCCCTCGATACGGCACAATGTCGCACGAATCTGAGAGATACGAGACGAAGACTGGATAAAGGAAAAGGGAAAAAAGTTAATGTATGAGGAGACGTGGAAGGAAAGGGAAGGGAATTGTTTGAGGGAGGGAGCGGAAAGCGAACGATCTCTTCCGCGTGTGATACCTTGATCGATCGATGGTCCCCCGCCAAGATGATTCGTCGGAAGTTGTCAGGTCGCACAAGACCGCCTTCCTCTACTCCTTCGTTCCATCTGAAGAGTGCCCATCAAGGGGGATGCCGAAAAGGACCCGGGTGGAGAGAGGTGGACGTGGGGGAGGATGCGGCGACGGTAGACTGACGGTCCTTCCCCCTCTCCTCCCACGATTCGTCTCTTTTCCTTATTGTTATTATTCCGGGTCTCAAAGGGTGGAGCGAATGGGATGCGGAGGGGTGTGCTGCGTAGGGCAGTGTGCGGGGGAGAAGGGGGTGCGTGAGTGTGGAGAGGGGAGGGGGAGGTTGGTGACCGTGGGAATAGGAGTCATGCCCATCTCCGAGGTCCCGAGAGGGATTGTCTTCTCCTCTTCCTCCTCCGCCTCCCCGTCCTCCCATCTTCCGTCTTCCTGGTTTACCCAACCGACTCTATGCATATTTTTATTTTTCCTTATCTTCTTATTCGCATCTTACCGTTTCTCCATGTTATTCCCACCCTCCAGTCCATTCGGGCGAGACACTTCTCGTCGAAACTATTAGCTCTCTCCTCCGTCCTCGTTCCTCGCCGAAATAAAAATCCTTCTAATCTGGCCTCTTCTAAGTGAGTGTTCGGAGGCATGTTTTGTGAACCATTCCTCTTCTGGTGCCGTCCGCAAATGATGTCCCGCTGTTTTTGGCCGTTGTCAACTTCCCCTCTCCGCGCTGCCACGTTCCATCACTATAAGGAGGATCTCCTCCTCCCTAAAAATGACGTCTTGTGGCCCCCATAAGGTCAATGATTTCGCAGAAATTCCCCACCATAGGCACCATTGCTAATGTATGTATATCACTTGTAGTTGATGAGTTAAAAAATATTTAAAAATCTCAAAGAGTTAAATTTACCCAGTGGAATGGGAGTGGAACGCGAAAAAATTTCCGGATATCGAGGTGATTGATGCACGGACTACCATAATCGATGCCAACGCCTGTTATTAAAACGGTTTTTGCAGTAAAACACTTTCTCTTCGCCACTCGGTGAACGTCACCTCGGTGGACCACTTTCTTAACTTAAATCCGAAAAGACATCATTTACATGTACTGCAGCTTTCACTCCAAAACAGCGTCTTAGGACGACACCTGAAATGGCTGGATTTTTTTTCAAGCGAAAAAAAAACTGACTCTCGGATACGCATGTTTTTTCTTCTCCCTGAATGCGATGGAATAGTATTTTATTTCTTAGGGTAGAGGCTTTATTGATACGAATTGAAGTTATGTTATGTGTTAACCTCCTTACTTATGGCAGAAACATTAGAAGAAACGAAGTAGGAATCACACAGAACTGAAATTGTTGCTTGTACTTTAAAATATTTAACATTACACAAAAAAGCAAGTAAATGAATCTGATTTTATCGAAGAGATTTGTTACTGAAATTACCCTTCAAAAATTTTTTATAGTAGTACAAAAAGTGAAATAACTTGAATAATATAAGGGTATGAAGTCTTCAATTTGCATGATAATCGAACTTCATAAATAGAATGTATTTCAGCTTGACACTGAAAACCTTGCAATTCCAGAGTAAACCATCATCATTACGAGTTTCTCTCTGACATCATTTACTAAAGATTTTTTTTGAATTCCTACTCCATTTATTTTTTATCAGATTACATGTACAAATGGATTAAATATTAGTAATATCAGTAATTATTGTACCGATTATATATGGTATGTATTTCTATTACCAAGTCTTTAAATAATATGTATATAATTTTAATCTATGATAATAAAATTTAAATAGACATGGCCCTTTGACATAAACCGATTTTTCACTTACTGTTTACAATGTGTAAAAATCATTCCCCGGCGAAACAAGGGAATGATTTTTGAAATTGTTGCATTGTAATGCGCATAGGCGGGTGACTTCGTGAAAAATTCCTACCGCGGCATCTCCCGTAATTTCCTTGAAATTACTGCATAGCTATGATTATGAGTATTGAAATAAAGCAGGGTGTCATGGGAGGGATCGTTGATTAGTCCAGGGGGCAATAGTTTTAGAAAATAGTATTGACATCACCTGCAAAAGGGCTTGAGTAATCCACAGTTAAGTATAATAATACAAGGGGACGTTAAAACTCTCCCTCTTGGCGTTCGCTACTCATAAAAGTGTTTAACACTAATAAATGACTAGAAGCCAGAACATAATTTAGGGTAGCGTTGTATTATATTCATCAGTCAGCCTTTAGGAAATGGTTATGACTCCCTCCAACATGGATATAGGAGAACATTAGATGGATAGCTGCTTTCGTGTTCCGTTCACGGACACTTTCACGCATCCATAATGTAGTGTGCCGTAACTCGAACGTGTGGTCAGCGTTTACATTTGCCGTTCATTTTTCACCTGCCATGAATAAAAGTTTCGCTCTTGGATGCGCGGGGAGGGGAGGAGGGTGGAGGAGGTTCCGTTTCCTTCCTCAGTCGAATTCTTCCACTACCCCCTTCGACGGCCCGCGAACGCTTTAGGACGAGTAGCAGTACGTATGGTTCTCGTCCTTGGAAGGGGAAGAATTTAATGGAAACGGGATGAGAGTGCACATTCGCATGGCGCGAATGGGCATACACCTCCTCCCCTCTCTTCTTGGACCCGTGTAGTTTCGCGACTGAAGTGATCGCCTGAGTACGCGGTTGCAGTGAGGCAGACAAGGCGGATGCTTCGCGGCCATCGGGAAGGACGACCAATGAAATAAAAGTTTTACGCGTGTGTGTATGCTTTCACGATTGGTTTGGAGGCAAGAATTCGCGGTTTGCGCGAAAAGTGGTTGTGAGTTGGAGAGATGTTGTTTCGTGTTCTAAAGACTCGATTATCTTCCGAAGTACCGCTCGCCCTCACAGCATCTTTCATGAGAACCGTACGAACAAGTACCGAAGTCAAAAAATTCTAGCCTGGACGTAGGAAAACAGCATTCAACCATGTATGAAGTAAAGTATTTTTTGCCTTTGATACATACACAATAATAGCAGCAGATAAAACAGTGTTAGGGGGAATGCAACTAAGATGCTATCGAGGAACGATGGATATGAAATGACAAAACGATGTGACTAAAAATAATGAATTCATGGGTCTTGAAAAATTCTTCCTGAAAGTGAATGGATTCCATAGAAGACATAGGCAAACGACCTGGTCACATGCATGATTACTTACTACGCATCCTGGTTAATTTGCATGATTACTTACTACGCATCGATAAGATGTCTGAATGGGAGTTTATCCCCATCAGGCATGTGTAATTTACAAATTTTGTGGCCCCCTTGTGGTTAAAAAAACTGAAATGATAATTTTCAGGTTTGGTGATAGCTTATAGAATTGCAAACAGAACCTGAATAGGAAACAGAATGATAGGAAGCGTAAAAAGAGGAGAACTATTGAAGGAGACCCATGGAGAATTACAAGAAGGGAAAAAATGATGATCAGATGGACCCAAGAAGGAATGAAGAGATTGGCAGAAGAATGGTTCATTTAAATGGCCACTATGAACCAATTCCCGAAATTAAAATCTCTGATAATGAAGGCCATGTGACCATCTTGGGCCAAGTCAACATATCATTACCTTCATACTTTAAATAGATACAGTGTGCGTTTCGAAAGTAATGAAGTTGAATTTTTCGCGCCGCTATTATTAGTTTGAGTGGGATCAAAAAACTTGGAGTAGGTGGGAAAATTGCTAAGCTTTATATCAGACCCGGTCTCAGTGCTCTCCAAACTGTGGAAGCGGCAGGACGTGAGTTATCGCAAACCTCTGCGCGCCGACCATGCCACAAATAAATGGAATCAACGATCGAGCAATGTTACGCCATTACTAAGTTTTGTGCTAAACTGAAAAATCTCTTGTGGAGACTCAGAAAATGATTCGTGGGGCTTATGGAGACTTTACTCTGTCTTACTCACAAGTTTCGAGGTGGTTGAAGGCCTTTAAGGAGGGCCGGGAACAGGTCACGACGAAAAACCGCTCTGGGCGGCCGTCAATCAGCAAAATCGACAACAGTGTGGCTCGTGTTCGATAATTGTTGGATTCTGACCGTCGATTGAGTATCAATGTGGTTGCTAGTTAACTGAAATTGTTATCTACTGTTGTGTTTCGCATTGTTGCCGATGATTTAGCGACGAAGACAGTGTGCGCCAAGCTCGTGCCCAAGGTGTCCAACGACCAAAAGACCAACCGAGCAGAAAATTCAAGTGAAGTCTTACAACGTATTGAAAACAAACCTGATTATTTGGACTACGTCATCACTGGTAGTGAAACCTGGGTTTGTTAATACGACCCAGAAACCAAACGCCAAAGTTCTGAGTGGCACACCGGCCAGTCCCCCAAGTCCAGAGAGGCAAGAATGAGCAAATCAAAAGTGAGAACAATGCTCGTTGTCTTTTTCAACAGTAAAGGAGTGGTCCATAAGGAGTTTGCTCCTCAAGGACAAACAGTTAACGCTGTCTGCTACGTGGATGTGCTGGAAAGATTCCGAAAAAGGATTATCAGGACGAGAAAAGACATGTCCGCTACCTGGCAACTCCATCACGACAACGCGCCTTGCCACAGCGCGCTATGAGTCCGAGAGTTCCTGGCCAAACACCAGCTGCCAACGCTGCCCCAACCCCCTTATAGTCCTGATGTCACCTCAGCAGACTTCTTTTTGTTCCCTCGGATTAAGGCAGCCCAGAGAGGAAACCGTTTTTCGTCCATTGAAGAGATCCAATCGGCCGTGACGAAACCTTGCGGGAGGTCTCCGAAGACGCCTTCCAGGGCGCGTACCGGTCATGGCAGAGTCGCTGGAAAAAAGTTTTGATGGCCCAAGGACAGCACTTTGAAGGATTTTAAGTGTTTACACAAATCTGCTCAATAAATTATTCTAAAAAAATAATTTCCTTTCGGAATGGACTCTGTAGTTTGATGGCGTCAATTGTATGAAAGTTGTACTGACTAGTTTGTTCTTGAACTGTACTTTGAATGTCTTACTCGAAGAGTAGAATGCAGGGACACAGAATAAGTATAATATTATTATTTGTTATAATAGTGATACTTCTTAAGTTCACAGTAACGAAGCCGTTTAAGAGTCCACGAGGAAAAACCACTTTATTTTAAATGTTAATTCCATTTTTGAAGAGAAAGCTTCATCGTTTATATGTAGGTAGACAGGTTTTCTCTACTTTTTACGATTTAAAGTATTACATTGTCAAGACAAAGGATTTATAATATCTGATAATAAAATCTGAAATACTAAGATATTTTATTTTGCAAAAATGTTTTCCCGAACTAAATTAAAGGAGGAAATTAGGATTTGAGAATGAAAAAAAGCCTCTTATTTCATTTTCAGAGGTTTCCAGAGATGCAACACACAAAATAACGCATTTTGGAGGATTTTAATGCTTCACATTTGTCATTTGAAATGCCCAAGATGGATAATAGTAATATTTTAGAGGCGTTGAAAGTTCTTGAGTTGCGACCGTTAATTCTCCTCCGTTCGTCCGTTAAGTGCGTAAAAATTCACTGTCCTCCTCCTCCACCTTTCTTTCCCCTGCCCTTCCGCGCCCTCAATCCTTTCCCTCCCTGCAGCCACCCACCCACGTCCCATTATAGGCCACGCCCACTCAGTCATTTCCGCAATATTTCCACGGCTTTTAGCAGAGAGGAGTCCACCACCTCCAGTCACTCTCCCCCGTGAAACCTTGCTTGGCGAGGAGCGTGGAGCTAGGAACAACGTGCCAACGGGTAAGCCAAGAGAGGAAGACATAACTACCTCCCCGCAATGCACGGAATAAATGCACCGCGCGATTTAAATTCAGTGAAATGGTGAACATTTTAAGGGCCTAATATAAAGGTTAAAGTTGATTAAGCGGAGGGGATCAGGTGGTTTCACTCAGAAGCTCAGAGTTCGAATCCCGGTGGTGGTGACATTTATCAGAGGGAACCTCATCCCGACATGGCTGCTATGTAAAGAGCACTTCAAGTGAATTACGAGTACGCCGTCCGTCGAGTTGAAGGTGTGACCCCGTCGAACGGTGTGACCCCTTAGCATCTTTCGTTAAGTTTACACAAATGTCGACGCCGAGTTTCTCTCTATCCTACCCCCCATTTCCTTAATATCCCACATCTACCAAATTGCTCGCCAACATCTAATGGCATACATGATTATAGATTGGTCTCCTTACCTAATTGATGCTTGATAAAGCGATCATTGCACAATCTGAAAGATGCTTTTAATCCATTGTAAATATTACTTACGTCTGCAAATATAGCTAACCAAAGCCTTAAATATGTGCAACTATACGTATTACCTTAAATCTATAAATTACTACCGTATTGAAAAAAAATAATAATTTTTTGCATGTCCTACTATTCTCAAATTTAATGATATTTAGTTAATTGTATATTCCCAAATGATTTTCACGAGAAAACGTTATAAGGTAATGCTTCTTAAAAGGAAGTTAGGATGCGAATCCTTCCTACGAGGGGTATTCGACCTATCACTCAAGAACTAATCAGTTAATTCCTGTTGAAATCTTCATTGGTATTAGAAGGAAGATCCCATGGGAAAGAGAATTTATTATTTGGGGGATGATTATCTTTGATGAATTAAGTAATACACTATCATTCCAGCTCACTAGGGACCTAAGTAAAAATCTAAAAAGACATCTACCCTCGACATAGGTAACCAAGCAAAATGTTTTTTATCCACTTAAGTATTTTTTCTTTGTAATTGCTCACACTATATGTATGTTATGGAAACTACACACGCACAAAAAAAACGTTATTTTTGTAATTTTCATGGACACATCATGAAATCAAATACGCTCTATTCAGAAAACTAAATTGAAAGAATTAATTTTGCTTTTAACAATATCGATAGTTGAAAATAGGCTTATAAGCACGTCAAGATTCTTAAATTAGATCAAAAGTTAATACTCCCAAAATCCCTTAATAAAGTTAAATAATTTATGATTAACTGAAACACTACAATCCACATTCAATTGAAGTGTCCATGATTGCCAATTCTCCGCCACCTATGGGAAGGTTCACACAGCCTTCCACACATTTAAAGAGTCCATTAAATCCGGACGTGATGTTGCTTCTCCCCCTAGCTCCCGTCCTTCGAGACCTCCTCGACCTGGCCATTCCTTTTTCCGAGGAGTTTTATGGCAATATTTTTCCCTCCTTCATCCTTCTTCCCAAACTCCGCTATTTCCCCCTGCTTTACCGCCTCTTCCCGTGATAAGTCATTTTTATTAACGTCCTCTAGGTTATGGCAAGCCACACCTTGAGAAATTCGTGACTTGAAAAGTAGCCAAATATTTTGGCTAAGGCTATTCAAATATTTTTGAAAATACCGTCTTTGAAAGATTTACATTCTTTATATTCCTTGATAGGTTATATTGTGAATTATGTTACCCAACTTCCTAGTATTTTCTGTATGCATGCATGTATATTTAGAACCGAAAGTTTAACTTCATTTTTATCCTGAAGATATCTTGATTTCTCTCCGTGGTAGTCCAGTAGGTAGAGCGTAGAATTACATACAGGAGGGCACATACCCGATTTCGTGTGACGCCACTGGGCACCTTGAACACGACCTAAACTGGGGTAATTTTTTTAGTTCCAGATGTTCTTGAGAAATCGCAAATGGCACAGGGTGAATACCTACGAATGTGAATACGAATGTGAATTTCACTTGCTTGAATGGCTTGCCCGTTGGTGTTAAAAGAATTGGTAGATTTTAAGTAGCATTTAATTACTCTCCCCTCACCTATCAAATGAGCCTTGAGGTGCATCCTCATTATTTAACTTGAAATGTTTGGTATTTACGGGGTGGAATCAAATGAAAAGTTTGAATTTTTTAAACAGTAATTACAAATGCAACAATTGCAATGTTTAAAAATCATTTACATTAAGCGGAATTTGAATCAGGATTCCTCGATACCCGGCCGAGTGATTTTTTAGCCAGTTAAGCTACCGAGGCGTCCTCTTTGACTTTTAGAGGTGATAAAAATGTCGACTGTTTGACTAAACTGGTCGTGTGAAAAAAATTGAGGGAGTTACAAAAGGCTTCTTTTGTCTCTCTTAGTCATGGACTCATTTTATGTCACTAATTCTTAGAATATCCTCTCTAGTTCAAATTATTTACCTCCATTAAACTTATCTTGTATGAAAAATACTCAATTTTAAGAAATTTTTCTAATATTTTCCTTTTTATATTTCGCTAGTAGACGATTTGATAGTTTCTATAACGCTTATTAGCTCCAAAATTAAATGACGTCTTGAATTGGTACAAAATATACTTTTAACTTTATCTTAAATCATGGTATTTCATACAATTTCTTTGGTGGTAAAAATATTGGTTCAACACACATCAAAATTGAATAATGACTGAAATATTCTTTTCATCTTTTATTTGCCACACTATTATTGATCTTTTTTCTAATTCATTATCAATTCATTTATTGAAGGATGCGAATTCAAAGGACACCTTTTCATGCAAACTATAAATGTTGTCGTTATGCTTTATTCTGTCAATAAATCTATAGCAGATGGATTGGAAACTATTCAAATGAAATTTGCGGATGATCAAGTATTAGATAGCCACCATGCCAAAGAGTAACAATCTATGCTAAGGGACTTGCAGAATTATTGAGAAAGGTATGGGATGAGAAATAATCATAGAAAGACGAGGGTAATTAGATACTCAAGAAATGGGAATGCTAAAATTAACGTTAAATATTAGGGGTATAGCCTAGAGCAAGTAAATATGATCAACTATTTAGGATATGTTTTGGAAGGGGTGGGCAGAGTGGTGGGCACATTTATAGGTAGAATTTCTTCAAGTAAAATATATCTTAAATGTGGCGGGATTTGATGACAGGCATCTTAAAAAAATGCAAAGAAAAAAATAGTAAAAACTTTTACATGAAGCTTAGTTTTCCATGATTCAGAAACTTGTTCGCTGAAGCAGAGGGAATAGCTTAGGATGGAAGACTTTGAGATGTAGGTGCGGGGAATGATGTTAACAAATAAAAGGGGTGGAAAAGAAAACCAAATATGAAGTTCTAGACATCGTAGGGAAAGAGGTTGTTGGGAGAAATTTGAAGAGGACAGGAGGCACTTAGATGCGGCTGCAGGAGGCACTCAGAGGCAATGAGATGCTAAGGAAGGTAGCGGAGAACGCTGAAAAAGCGAGATAGAGGTAGAAAATAATTGGCATTTTGGATGAAACTAAAGGAGGTAAACGCGAACAGGCTGAAGAATGAGTTATTATAGACAATCTGTATTATGGGGTCTAAGGATATTTTGTGTCATTTTAATTTGGGCTCAGGAGCATAGCGTAGTGCGTAGCTGCTAGGTCCATCGAAAACCTACCCTAAGCAGATTACCGCGATCACTAACATGAATAATCTAAACTAACTTTGAGGCATCATTTGTTGTAATATAATGTTGAATAAATATAACCGTATGTTCACGGCCACGACGTTCCAGAATCGAATAAATACATTTCCATCTCTCTTTTCTGTCTCCTCTCTTTCTTCGCAATTCCTGCTATTTGTTCTCACCTCTCCCTCACGCCCTCCCGCCCCCTTTCCTTACCTTTCCCCTCACGGCCCGCCCCCGCAAACTACACCTGTCTCTCCTCTCCCTGAGAATCTCTCGGACGTGGGACCGAGGGGCACTCCGCCGCGAAGGGGAAAGATCTCCCCTTGGAGATAGCCCTCGAGGAATCGCACCGCCGCGCCCGCCTTAGTCAGTCGGTTCTGGGGGAGGGGGAGTTTTGAACCGGCCGGCGTTGTGTGGCATGTGTGGGGGAGGACCGAACGGAGTTTGAAGAGGGCCGCGGGAAAAGAAATGAAGGAGGAGGGGGTTGAGAGAGAAAGACGGACCGCCAACTCGGTGAAGGATCCGCGATGGAGTTCGGGCGGCCATTATTGGCCGGACAATGGGGAGGTCACCGACCATTCAAGTCAAGTTAGGGTTATCTGCATTTTCGGGACTTGCTCAATTTCCCATGCCAATATTGATGGCAACAGGTATTTGCGTTTTGTTTCACGGGGTTAATAGCCCTAAGTTCTCTAACGGTAAACACCTGGAGAGATTTATTGTTTTGTTTAGCAACTTGGTAAGTACCCATAGTAGTTGCTCTTGCTCGGAGTAAGGCTACCAGACTTGCAAATGCGCTCCACGGATCGTTTTTATCAATGTGGCGGGATATCTCAATTGGGGGAATGATTTGAGCTCGTTTTTATCTGTATATAATTTGCTTGGTCTGGCTGAGATGTAACAGTAAAACGGAGACAAAAATATAGATGTATTGGGCTCAAAATATGAACGCATTGTGAAGGGTTGAAGGAAGGAAATTAAATAGGTAAATATAAGGAGGGATATCAATAGGATCAGATTTGATTAGCTCGTCGTCCTATTCCATTTTTACCAGTGATTCCGGCATGACACGGGCCGCCGCGAGATTCATACCAAAATTGCTCCATTTTGACCAAAAACAGCAACGCATTAACATTGCTAATGAGATCCCGCGAAGACCCAGATTTGTTTCAGAGGGTCATAACTAGTGACAAATCATGAGTATATGGTTATGACGTTGAAACTAAAGCTCAATCATCCCAATGTAAGCTGCAGCACGATCCAAGACCAAAAAAAGTGCGCCAAGTACGGTCGAATGAGAAAGTTTTGCTTTCAGTTTTCTTCGATTGCAGACGTGTGGTACATCATGACTTCTTGCCACAGGGTAGAACGGTAAATAAGGAACATTACCTGTAAATTATGCCCAATTTGCGTGAAGCAATCCGCCACAAACGCCCGGATTCGTGGAAGAACAAAAATAAGCTTTTTCACCATGACAACGCCTCTGCTCACACATCGTTACTTGTGCGCGAATTTTTGGCCAAAAACAACACAGAAATAATGCCACAGCCACCGTATTCCTCAAACCTGGCCCCCAGTGACTTTTTCTTGTTCCCGAAACTGAAGAGGCCCATGACAGGATGACGCTACTCTAGGATTGACGAGATAAAGACTGCATCGAAGGAGGATCTGGCCAAGATCACAAAAAATGATTCTTTGAAGTGCTTCGGGGATTGGAAAAAACGTTGGCACAAGTGTATAATATCTAATGGGGATTAATTTGAAGGGGACAAAATAGAAATTCATGAATAAATAAATAAACTTTGAAAAACACATAAGTCGCGATACTTTTTGAACAGACCTCGTATACATACATATATAAAAAATATATTATTTATATATATATTATATATATATAATATATAAATATATAATATATAAATTAATATAAATATTATATATATATATATATATATATATATATATATATATATATATATATATATATACATACGATTTAGGCAATACTGCTGTGTGGATAGAGCGATAACATAAGTATATCCACGTACTGTTGTATTTGTGCACGTATTGACAAGTAATGTTTTTGAAAATGGCAAGCAGCTTTTATAACTACACCATATACATGGGTATATGAAATAAAATTAAATTTTATCTGCTTGTATATCCCCTCGTTCATTGGGTCTCCAAAGTCTCGTAAACATTTCATCATATTATTTTCTCACTTGAGGGTGCCTAGCATAATCATGAAGCAAGAACTAGCAAATCCTTTGATGAAAATTATCATTACTACAAAAAATATTCACTGCTGATTTTCTCATTACTTTTAGCATGCATAAATAACTTTTCCTGCGCATTAAAATTTCAACGCCACTCATAATTCCATATTAGTTTATTAAGTGATAATGATGCGCGTTTTCAAGTTCATTCAGTAAAGTTCATTTTCGAGTTTAATTTAATTAAGCGTTCAACTGAATTTCAGCAGAGGAAATTACGGGACTGCTCACGTTCATTCTTCCTCCCACCCAAATATATTTTAGAAGACTTGGTAAATTTTCACAATTGCCCGGGTCCTGTCGTTCCACTAAGCCGCCCACCTTTTGCAGCCCCGAGGAAACGTTTGCTGGAACGGTGAGAATCCCCGAAGGAGTGCGATGAGAGCGAGAGAAAAATTAAACGGATCACTTGAGCAAACAAGGGAAACAAAAGAAAACCCTTGACGGAGAGGGCGAGTGGGAGTTAAGGGAGGAGGGGTTAGAGAGAGGGGTGGGAGAGTGGGGAAGATCACGACGAGTGGACCGTGTGTTTAATGGCCTCGTCTCCGCGAGAAGAAAAAGTGAGCGAGGCGGGGGATAAGAGCGAGACGCGCGCACAAAAGAAAAGAAGAGGGTTGGGGGCGTGGGGGGGAGGGCGGGGGGAAAGGAAGGAGAGAACACAAGGCAAACAAAGGAAGGGGTCCGTAAACATCCCCGTCGCATCTGCAGAAATGAGAACAAGACGCCGAACGAAACGGAACGACCCAGGGGGAGGAGGACGTCTTTTTGAGGACGCCTTTGAAATATTCATTCCCCCTCGCGGAGGCGGAGGACGAAGAAGAGGTTCGGTTGTTGCTCATTCCTCCCTTCGCACACTCCCCCTGCTTGCTTCCCCTTCGCGACCGTCATTCGTCGACCGGCGGCGCGTGGCCGCCCGAGACGAGCGAACGGGCACGCACGTACGCACAAAAAGGGTGCACGTGTGGCCTTAGCGAGTAAATAACTACCTATGCAGTGTATCGCGAAAGTGCACGCAGCATCAGAGTACGCTCAGTTAGCAAGAACGCTTGGGGACCGGGTGAGTTGGTCCTAACACCGATGAATACCTTTCGGGCTGCGGGACACTCCTTACCGTATTTTCTTTTTCATTTCGAATAGCTTTTCCTCTTTCGTGCTCTTGGAACCTTCCCGTCCCCGCGTTCGCTCGGCCATCAAGCGGAGAGCAGGCGAGGGGATTGGGGGAGGGGATACTCGCCCACCCGCCACCTCCCCCACTCACAAGCTCCACCTGACAGCGACGCGGCTCTTCCTCCAGTCACGCCTGTGACTTTGCGGGTCACGCAGACATCGAAGGGTATAGAAACGTCATCATCAATGGGGTACGGCCGGAGGGAAAGCGAGTGTTACGGTAGAAAAATGAATTATTTTATGAAATACTTTTAAAAAATCGGTAGGCAAGAGGATACATTCGAGAACTGCTAAAAATTCATGCCTACATTGAAAAGTCATGATGATTGTCATTAGCTTTTGATAAAAGTTATATTTTAAAGAAAAATATATTGTTACTTTCATTTACAAACATGTATATTCAAAGGAAATCATTTTTGACACTTTGATGCAAGGAAAACTTATCCGAAAGAGGTTGTAGAAACGCGGATTATATGATAAAAAATACGGAATTTTCTTCCGATGAAAATTGAGTAAACTCTATTCATGGGTGTTCTCTTTGAGAACTGGAAACCTTCAGTAATCAGTCTTTGCCACAAGCATTTGATATATCCTGACCATAAAGGATTAAAAAAGACTATCATCACTGGGTGTTTCTTGGGATGGCCCATTCATATTGACACTGCCTTGAAAATTCTTCAGGCCACATCAATAAGATTCCTTTAATTAATGCGTGGAGTAATGAAGACATTCGGATGGATTGGGGTGATGGATATTCATGAGCAATAAAAAATTGGAAATACACCCATCAATAATTCAATATTCAGCAATATAATTGAGTTACGCTGATTGAAAAAAATCAAACGGATACCAAGTGATAACTAATTGGCACAAAAAATCGAATGCTAAAATTTAATACTAAAGCAATAAATCATGTCAGATTTATTGGACTGTATATTCAATATACGAGACCACTCGAGTCACATCGTAGACTCGTATTACTTCAATTCATGCAAGAAATGTGCTTACCAGCTATAGTGTTGCCAAGAATAATATATTTAAACGGTTTTCCATTTGTATTATGGGAATTAAGTAAAACATATCAGGGGAAAAATTTATTAGCTCACCAGCCCAAAGATCCATCCACCAGAAAGAACCAAAGAAACAGCTTGGAGTATCGATTAATAAACAAAATCCTAAAAGCCAAAAAATTCAGGGTTATTTTCATTGCAACCTTTTTTTATTTTTACTACCAGGCTCAGAACAAAGTTCTAATAAATTTTTAGTAAAGAGTATCGGAAAAAACGAAAGCTATCTACGATTTAGCGTTCAGTTAACAAGCGTAATAAGAAAATACAGAATAATATTACTTCCAAGAAACTGCGGGAGATGTCGCGACAGGAAAGTTTTACGGAGTAATCCACTAAATGTGCGTTTCGAGGCAATAATTTCAGGTGTAAAAATCATTCCCGTTGACTGGGATTCGAACCCGGATCCCTCGGTGTCCGGCCGAGTACGCGGGTTACGCTACCTTTCTCTTAAACTCCGAAATTTCGGAGTGTAAGAGGATGGTAGCTTAACTGGCTAAAGTGCGCCATTGGACATCGGGGGTCCGGGTTCGAATCCTGGTCAAGGCGAATAATTTTTACACTTTGAAATTGTTTCATTGTGGCATGACTTCATTTTGCTGGTACGCCTTCTTTGCGGCATTCTAAATTATGATATTCAAACCAGAAATATATCGTTTAAATTGACTTCCCTCAATTGATATGGATATCAGTTTCGAAATTCCATCGAATAACGAAGATTCCAATAAGGCTATTTAGTAAATATGCAGTTATAGTAGAACACAGCAAATTCTCTCTGCCTCCATCTACTTATAGGGATGAAGATACAGCATCGTTATAGGATAAATTTCTATTACCACACCAAACATTTTCTGCATAGTAATAAACCCAGCTGTGAGAATGTACTAATCTCGTCAAAAAATTCACGGAATCAAATAATTAGTAATGGCAACCAATTACCTAATAGTGAGAGGAGCATATAACAACAATCAAAATTTTTTATTGAGATCAATTTAATAACAATCGAAAGAAAGACATCTGATCTGACGAGTGGATGAGTCCAATCAGAATCCCTGCATGTATGATAATTGTTTCATGCGACATTTCTATTCACTGGAAGATAAATGATAGCATTTTTATTAATTTTTTTTAAATCCGTACGATAGCGTAGGGACACGATATGGAGATCGTTTAACGATTGAATATTGGCGCTGCGCGAGAGAGAGTTCTCACGTTTTGCCATAGACGAAAAAGTTGAATAAATGCAAAGGAATATCTCTCGGACATCACTCATTTCCCACGGCAGAAGAGCCGAAAACAGCACAAGGGCCACGCGTGGTCACGACGGAGATAAAGAGCTGACACGAGTTAATCCTGGAGGAAAAATTGGTAAATTTATTTATTTATTCCGAAATCACTTCCGCTAATGGAGGAACCGTCACCAAGGAGACGGGTGGAGCAGGGGATTAAAGCGGCGTCCCTTAAAGCCTTAAATGCCTCTTACGGCCGGTGGAGACATGCGTAGGAGCTGATTTGGCACCGGGGTGAGAGACCAATTATCTAACTTATTTGCTCAGTGAGAAACATCTCGGAACTCACTAAGACATCACGCCGCCACATAACACACGGCTGACAGGGCAACGTAAAAAAATATAATGAAATGCGATGCCTTACATTTTCGATGAACTCGGATCGATAAACTTGGTGCAAACGGAGTGCGGAAGTCAGATATCCATCCCCCGGATCCTTAGCCCACGCGAGAGTACGTGTGTCGAAAGAGGGAATTGAAGTAATCGAGCAAAATTTAACGACACTACTAGTCGAGCGAAGCGGCGGGACACGGCATTAATTTTTGGTAAATTATCAACTCATCGCTCATCCCAGACAGGATTCCTCATAATAATTCCTTAAACGTCAAAAAAAAAGAATGGCGACCTTCAACACGAGCCCTTCGGCTCTCAGCTTCGACAATTCCCTCTCCCCCACTTCTCCGGACTCCGACCCAGCGACGTCTCGCGACGTCCCTCTCCCGCCTCCCCGACCACTCAACCACCCACCCACCCGTCACTCCTGCCCTCCTAATTTCCTCTGCTACTCCCCTCACCCTCTTCCTCCCCCCACCCCACTTGTACCCTCTCCGAACTCAGTAAAGCCATCCGTTTACGTCTCGGAACATTCGTAGCTCATCAGCATAGAATGGATGGCAGAGGCTGTCGCTTATGACCACCTGCGGTTTTTTCTCCGGGGGAACATCGCTTAAAAAAAAAATCCCCCCTCATTCACATATTCATATCTCTCCACTACACCGCTTACTTGTTCCTGGGAGAGTTACCCATTCCTCCGATTCCCCTCTCCCACTCCCTCATCCTTGCACCTATCTCCTCCTCTTCCCCTTTTTCCCTTTAAAAAATCCCATTCTTCCCTCCAACTCCCTCTTCTCCGCCACGTTTAGCAGTCATTACTACTTATTGCACTCTCGCGGCGCCAGAGCGCCGGGCGAGGAGGAGAAGTTTGAGAAGAGAGTATTCGGTTATCGAAGACTTCAAAAATCACAGCCGTAACCAAGCCGGAGAGATCACCGCCAGGAAGCTCCAAGTCGTGGCCGAATTCGGCACACTCGCTCCCGTGAATCCCCTCATTTTACTGCATCAAATGCTATTGTTGTTGTCACTCCAAACCACACCCAAAGCAAATGATTGGTTTAGTATGAGCTTAAGGAATGCTCTAAAATTTGAAATACCCAGAAAGAATCACAAAAAGTCATTTGAAGAGAAAAGTGATTTTTTTTCACGCACGATTTTAGTTAACTTAAAATACCAAAAGGATTAGTTCATTTGATAATTTATAAAACCAACGAGGCACTCACAATATGCAATAATATACATTGACGAGTACCTCATTACTTGGATATATATATAGACAGAGTTAAATGAGAGCCATATATTTCCTAAAAAAGAGGAAGATTGTAGATATGGTTACTTTAATTTTTTGTTGTAAATCAATATTTCATCTCAACGCTTACAAGTTGTAAGGGAAGAGTAAAATCAACTTCCCCCAGGATTGGTTCAGCAGTCACTAGGATGACTCAAGATTCGGACACACCATATCACGTAAAAAATAAAATACGTCATTATTATTTTACAAGTAACAATGGAACAGCTTTTCCATTTCAATATATCTTAATGGTCCATTATGGAAGCAATGCGCATTTTTTTTGATGGAGGTATCCATGGCAGCGCGGTATAACCGGTCGGAAAATGTGGTGGGGGGTCTTTCCTTTCAACACACCTGGTCGTCAGTTTTCTCCGAGCAGTCTGAGCGGAAATACGTGCCCCTGCGTGAAGTACGATGGAGCGCTCAGCCACACGCCACATTCCCTCAGCCACACGCCCTTCATCGTTACCAACTTCCTGGCCCGGAGCACCGGTGATCCCCCAGCCTCCTAACGAGAGTATTTTCTTCAAGGAGTTTCATGGTACCTTACAGGCGTAACAGACACGTCTCTGAAAGTTTATTGATGCAGGGCATAGTATTTTGAAGAATTTTAAGCATTTCTACATGTACGATCAATAACTCTATTTTTCCCAGACAGCGCGCATTACTTTTATAGTGGAGCCGGTATTTTCTTCTCCTGGGCCTAGAATTGAAGTGATTTCCATTATTGGAACATACTGCATTAATTGCAAATTTGAACCATTTGAATTGAAATCTGCGAATAGGGACTTATATAAGACGTATAATTGAGATGATGATCATGGATTCAAGAATGAAAGGAGGAGTAGTAATTTTTTCATTGAAAAATCACGATATTCACAAATGCACGAAAAAAACAAATATCCATGCACTCAAAACTTTAAAAATGTACTCACGTTTGGCACGGGCGAAAGGAGAAATAAAGCCCCAACAGACCTATTATAAGAAGAAATATTTTGCAATGCTTGTTCGTGTTCCCATGAAATAATGCCCCAAATATATCGTAGGGAAATGCAGACTCTCCAACCGGCAATATTGCGTCTTATTCCTTCAACTAATGCCAAAACAATTACCAATAAACCGTAAATTATTTCAAATAAATTTAAAATCCAATTTTAAAGCTATTTATCAACTTTAATTAGATAACAGAAATTCGTATATACCAAACAAATCCTAATTTGAAGATTTTATTTCAAAATTATAAATGAATTTCTTTACGAAAATATATTATTAATATCAATCTTCTGCGGAGAGGCTTAATTAACGATGCAATATGAAAGCATGAAGGAACAAGATACTGGTAATGTTATTTTTGACTCTCTTAAGTAATGGTAATCATTCAAAACAGCGAGCGCTACCATGACTCCTGCCGGTATTATCATGATGAAAGCACCTCTTATAAGAGAAAAAAGAATTGATGGATGGAATTTAAAGTTACCTAAGAGTAGAATTATTTTTTTTTCAATCAGTAGAAAAATATTACGTATAATTGTATAATAAAAGTACGAACGGTATTAATCATCACTGGCAAATTAAAAAAAAAATGAGTTTGTTGGGTGAAGTATATCTTTCGCAGATGAAGTTCACCAATCCAATAATAGGGCTCCTAGGATTTCTGATGCACCGGCCAGAGGTTTCTGATGCACCTGAAGGAGAGCCTCCCATCGACCGGGGCTAAAATATATTGATTCTGAGCACGACTGACACCTCACGTGTAACAACGATTAAAAACGTAATTTTATACATTAGACAGTCAGCGACCCTTATGGTTCCGGCCGCGCCCCTGGTAAGTTATCGCGATAGTCAACCGCTTAGTTCTTCTTTATAGTAGAGATAACTGTTAACGAAAGCATACTATTTGTGGTCACGGAACTTGGAAAGGAACAATTTCAAGTCAATTTAGTAGTTTTCTTTTCTAACCTTACCTAAGTACTAGCAGATTAGTGAAATTCAGGAAGTACTTGTATCACCAAATGTGCTTAAAACTACAGTCCTTTTACAAGTCGAAAAAAATGTTATTATGTAAGCAACCTCTCAGTTAATAGTTTTTGGCTTGTTCGATTTGGCAATTCAACGCATTTCTTTTATTCATCTACTATTGCATAGTGCCCTGCAAGCCACCTCTAGGGTGTATGATAGGACACCTGGCATGCAACATCTGAGTTAGGTTTTTCTTAACTGTAAGTTCACAACGAATGTGTAAAATAAATGAACGTATCAGTGTTAAATTCATTAATATAACTATGATAGCTTTGGTTAACATATTTATCTGCAAATTTTACTCAAAAAAAGAAATATAAAACAAGGGCTATATGTATAAATGGTAGTAAGTACTAGGTTACTTAGAATTTAAAAAAATACCTTTTCTCTCTCTAGCGTGGTTGCTTGCAACTATTATGATCCCTTATCGTTAGCGGGAAAATTTGCATCTTATATCAGTCTGTTCTAGAAATTTTCCCCTTATCTTATCTTTTACAAATTTAGCTTCTTCATGCTGAACGTTATCTAATTCGAGAATTAAACCAACTTCATGAGAATCCCATATATCGCACTAGCAGCATTATGCTATGGTGCCATAACTAATGAACGATAGCAACGCTCTTTAATCGTCTCAACAAATCCCCTCAATTGTTACAAATGAAATTTATTCTCTATTTTTCTTCCCCACTCTTCTAATAAATCCTTAATTATTTGGTAGCTTGTACAAATATTCCCCATACGTGTTTTAGCAAGGGTAAATCCTAAAGTCGAGTCTAAAGTTGTTATTAAGGTATTTTTAATGAATCAGGCGTCCTAGATGATAAATGGTTCCACTCTATAAATCGATCACCAAAAGCTTTTTTATGTTTAACAATGATTCCCATGCATTGCACCAACGTACGAGGGTCATCCGGAAAGTAGTACCCGTTCGTGCCGCATGAAGTGCTGACGACGCGAGTAGCCGCTGGACGAGGTCAGATAGCTCCAGTGGCTTGTCTGCCTTCTCTGAGCCAAGTTGCGTGACGCTAGCATTGCCTGTGTTGTTTCTGTGATTGTTTACAATGTTTAAAAAAATTGAGAACGCCGCCAGTTGTGAAGTGAGGGCAGTGATTAAATTCCTCAATGCAAGAAACGTTCGCCCATGTGATATTCATCGCCAATTAAAGGAGGTGTATGGAGACAATGTAATGGACGAGTCGTCTGTTCGGCGGTGGTGTCGCAACTTCAACATGGGGAGGGGGAACACACACGACGATGAGCGTTCGGGGAGACCGTCTGTCATTACAGACCAACTGGTGAGCTCAGTTGACGAATTCGTGAGGAACGATCGGCGCGTCACAATTGATGACATCTGTGAGCATTTTCCCAATGTTTCTCGAACAATTGTTCATGAAATTGTTAAACACCATCTGCATTATGCAAAAATTTGTGCAAGATGGGTCCCTCGCGTATCTCAATGAGCTGGCGGCGAAGGACTATGCAGCAGGAATACAGAAACTTGTCACACGTTATGACAAATGCCTTAATTTGCTTGGAGATTATGTTGAGAAGTAGTTTAAAGTATCCTCTTTCAAATAAAATTTTTTATGTTTGTTAATATTTACTTTTGTGTCTTTATTTCACGAACGGGTACTACTTTCCGGATGACCCTCGTAGTATTAAATTAAGGTCATCTCCTAATGCTCCTTTCGCCCCAGTACCACGGATATCTCCGTTAACTATGACAAATAATCGAATTATACTATTTACCACGGAGTAATGTCATTTAAGTAAAGAGAAAATAAAAGGAATCCCATGACTGCTCCTTGGGTAACATCTGATGTGACTACGGACGCATAATATTCGTAGCAAACAGAATCTAAGACCATACTTTGTACGCGACCATTTAAAAATCTTCAATTCAGTCTAGGATATTTTTATCAACGATATACAGGTATCACTGTGTATCGTTGATAAAACCCCTGTATCACGACCTGACGCTTTCTGTTTGATCAAAATGATCCTTCACAAGTAACGATTCTTCCTGTTTCCTTGAGCGAATTTTTGTTCCCACAAAAGGACGCCGGTCACTTTGCGGGGAAAAAATATGCCGAACACCGAAAAAACGAATTTTTGGAGTGAATGCAATCGTGTTCGCACGTAGATTTCCATGCTCTGCTTGTATTAAGTGTTTCGGCCATCGCGTAACTCGTGCGAGGTATCGTGTCCGTCTGCGACCACCGGTGTGCTCTAAGGTACCCTTACCTCGTCGTAGGGGGCAGCGGCCTTCGTAAAAGCTGCCCGTGATGACGACGCGGCGGCGGGAACCGCGCGGGGCACGTCCGGCTGAACGATCCACATAAACGCCCTCCGCGACCCGCTGCCCCGCTCTCGGACGCATAGGATCGCCTGGGGGGGAAAGTGGGGGGGGGGGGCGGAGCAACATTTTTCGTGAAAAGGAGAGTTGACTCACGTCACGTCGACCATTTGCTCTCACAATCAGCGATGTAAGTACCGCAATAAACTGTCCCTGCAACCGTAATACCATGCAACGAAAGTAAAGTACGAGAGCTCATATTCCTTTTGTTCATTTATTTATCTATTACCCTGCAACTCACCACTAGGCTGTGTGGTAGGGGGTGATTACACAGCAGGCTACCTTTGACCAAAAACACCTTTCCCTACTAGCGCGATCGGACAAACGTTTTTTTATTGTTCCCATATCGTTCATGGGAAAAATGATATCTTACTTGTAAATCTGTCTGTTATGCACTTAATCTCTAGAATTTTATTGACATGATCTCCTCTACAGTTACACGATGGGTCTAGTAAAATATCATTGCTAAAGAAATATCTAATGCTATTCTGATACCTTATCGTTCGTTGAAAAATTGACAACTTAAATATATCTGTGCTACACTTGATCTCTCTAATGTTATTGACATGATCTCTCCTTCCCTAGTACGATGGGGGTAATAATACATCTTCCACGTCATTCCTAAAGAGGCGTCCTTACGATTTATTCGAGTGATTTAATATGTAATTTAGCTTTCGCTTCTTGGGTGATCCCAATCTAGATCCTCTAATAATTTTGAAACGCTACTCAGTTTGTCATAACAACGTACTACAAATCTAGCTCCTCTACACTGCACGCAATCTAATTATGATATCAATCCAACTTCGTGAGGATCCCATATACCGGCAACTTATTCTAAATGAGGCCTAAGAAGCGAAAGAATACATTTCTCTTGGACCTTTTCATCACATTTACCCAACGCTCTGCAAATAAATCCTAATTTTTTGATATATTGTCCGCATATTCCCCACAAACGTTTCACCCTGGAGAAGTCGCGAGTGAGGGTAACGCCCAAGTATTTTTTCGAGTGAACACTTTCTTTATCGGAGTTCCTGATTCAGTAGAGTTCGGGGGGCAACTCTTTTTCCAACTATTCAGCACGATGTATTATTTAAAGTTTACTCCGAATTGCCAAGTGTCGGAATAAGACTGTATATTACGTATTAAGGATATTTTCAAAATTTGCTTTATCCTCTGTATTACGGATATCACTGAATCGTTGGAAAATAAATGTATCTTACTATTAATTAAGTAATGAGCTAATGTTGTTAAGGTAAAAGTGAGTGAAAGATTTCCGATTATACTTCCCTGGAGAGCACCTGAAGTGAGTTATACTGTACTAGAGCAAACACCATCAATAAAAACCCTTTGTAACCGACCATTGAAAGGGGAAAGCCGAACACCATTCATGCAACATGAGCAGCTTCATAGCTTCAGATGAGTAACATTATTTCAAGTGCATAAAATTAGAAATCGCGTAGAAGTATTTTGCGTATACTACCTTGATCAAAAATTTCCCGGAATTTATTCAGAAAATTAAAAATACAAGTTTATTCATCTAAATCTATATTGTCCCCTTCAAAGTAATCCCCATCGACTGCAACACACTTAGGCCAGCGCTTGATCCAATCCTCGAAACATTTTTTATATTCGGTTTTCGGTATGTCCATCAGTGCTTCCTGCGATTTTTCCATTACTTCCTCTCGGCTGCTAAAACGCGTTCCCCGTAATGGTTTTTTAACTCGATTGAACAGAAAGAAGTCACAGGGAGCCAAATCAGGTGAATTCGGTGGCTGTTGGATGGTATTTGTTGCATTTTTCGTCAAAAAATTACGAATAATGATAGCACTGTGCGACGGTGCGTTATCATGGTGCAAAATCCACGAGTTTTCTGCCCACATTTCTGGTCTCTTTCGGCGAATTGCTTCACGCAAACGTCTCATAACGCCCAAATAATACTCTTTGTTTACTGTCTGGCCTTCTGGCAAAAATTCATGATGCACTACACCGTTGTAATCCATGAAAACCGTCAGCATTGCCTTCTTTTTTGACTGAAAACGACGTGGTTTTTTTGGTCTCGGCTCATTTGGTGAACGCCATTCACTTGCCTGATGTCTGGATTGCGTGTCGTACTCATAAACCCACGTCTCGTCTCCAGTAATGATCCTTTTGATGAATGTGGGATCGGATTCAGCCTCGCAAATCATGTCTTTTGCGACGTCAACACGGTCTCTTTTTTGCATGAAATTGAGGTCTTTTGGCATGCTACACGACGGAAACCCAAATCATTAACCACAATGTCTTGGGCGGATCCATAGGCAATGTTCAAGTCCTCCGCTATTTCTCTGATGGTTAATTTGCGGTTATTGACCAACATTTCTTTTACTTTATCAATTTTTTCACCGACTTTCGATGTCGATGGTCTGCCACTGCGTTCATCATCTTCGATTGACTCACGACCACTTCTGAACCGCTCGTGCCACTGGTAAACGACCGTTTTTTTTAGAGAATCGTGTCCGAAACACTTTTCCAACATTTCCAACGTCCGTGCGCCACTAAATCCGTTTTTTACGCAAAATTTAATACAAGTTCGTTGTTGCAAATTTAAATCCATTTCTGCAATTGTAAAAAATCGCCAACACACACAGAGATATATGTACTCTTGGCTACGTAACTTTTGCAAATGTCAAGTTATGACACTAAGATTTAAAGGGAATATCAACAACAGATGTACCAATTTAACAAAAAAAACAGAACTCAAATCGGAACGATGGGAGCGCCACACGGTGGTTATTCCGGGAACTTTTTGATCAAGGTAGTATATACTATAAAATTTAAAAAAAATTACATGAAACACATGAGACCATTAATTAAAGGCATAATGATAAAAATAAAAGATTCAGAATGTTTAGCAATTACCATGTCAACATTTCATCTTTCAAAAAGCATGAACATCAAAGTAATAGTTTAAAAAGGATGTATTACCCTAGACAAATTTGAGGAAAAGCTTGAATCCATGGTAAATGTCGCCTACATATTTTTAAAGTTCTAAATCGATTTTATCACAGAACTTTCAAGGGTGTAGTGGTTTCTAGAGATGGGACACCAGTGAAATTATTTTCATACCAAGGATCACTGGCACTGAACTTCATGACCCCATTCATGACTTAACAGGAAGCTATAATATAAATAGAAACTAAAATATTTCTTCCTGGAGGATTAATTATCTCTGAGTGAATCAATTTTGCTATGGGAAATAAAATATATTCATGTAAAATACAATGTATAGGAAAATAAAGTATGAAAACCATTGATACTTCTGTTATATTTAAAATGTACAATATAATACTGACTATAAATATTTTATTGATAAGTAAATGCGAATAAATAGTTTTAAAATGGTAATAATTATTATTATGGTATTTATGACTGAGTTGACCATTAGAATTGTGAAATGTTCAATATCGAAGATTGTTAAAAACACAGTTTCAATTGTACGTGAATAATTTATTTTAAAAATAGTTCCTGCTAGTCATAAATTGACAATTGGTACTTAATTATGTAATAATAATTTCCAAGGTGACCAACTTAATCAAGTGATCACTGGACTTCAAATACCTTTAATAACCAAGTACAATGATCAAGAAAACGGAGCTAAACATCTCTTGTCAACAAAAAGACGCTGTTAATCCTTAGGCTTCCGCGCCGTCTATCTGATGAATCCATGCTGATTTCCGGGAATTACCGTCGCGTAGTTTAGTTGGTTGACAACTGTTTCGCCCCCAGTCCTGGAGGCGTCTTCAGGTCGAAGTGATGTGCGTTGTTTCAGATGTGCGTTTCGTTTTGGCCGCTATATATAGGAGACGCTGGCTGGCCGGGAGCTCTCTGATTGGCTCTTTCTTGACGGCGAGTGGGAATCACCATTTTTCCAAGTGGAGGTCAGGGTGTAGCCGTCTTCACGGTTAAAATTGTATGGATTTTTTATTATTTCCACCGCTTCTCTGATGAGTCGCGGAAAATATCACCTTTCTCTTGCCAGCACTTTAGTCTGGTCGAACTTCATAGAGTGTCCAGGTTCCGACCATGTATGTTCGGCAATTGCCGAAAGTCGGAACTGTTTCTTATCTCTGTGGCTCTTTGGTGCTCCTTGGTCCTGCATCTGATGGACCTCCCTGTTTGACCGATATATTACTTCCCACACGTGCACTTTATCTCATATACACCTTCGTGCATGAGATCGGGGATTTGGTCCATTGGCTTAGATATTATGTCGCTGATTTTTCTGGCTGTGGAGAACCTATTGGTTATGTTATGCTTCCGTAGTAGCTTGCTTATCCTCTCAGCCGTTCCGGCGACATAGGGGATGGTAGCATATGCCGCTGCTGGTTTTTCTTTTTCAGGTTTCTCCTCGCTCTGTTCCTTGGCCCGAATCCCCTCTTTCGTCAACTCCATTTCCTTTATGACGGTCCTTTTTCGGACCATGTGTTCGGGGCATCCATTTTTCCCCAGCGCAGAAACGAGGTAACTCTTTTCTGATGGGAGTGATTCGGCGTCGGAGATGGCGTAGGCGCGATGAACTAGTGTATTCACTAGCGAGCTCTTATGAGCGGGATGGTGGTGTGATCGCGCATCCAAGTACCGGTCGGTGTGGGTTTTCTTTCGGTATACCGCATGGCCAAGGCTGCCATCTGGTTTTTTGGTCACTAACACATCTAAGAAAGGGAGAACACCATTTTGCTCAGTTTCCATGGTATAATGTCTGGCAGGATGTTGCTGATTTAGGTGTTTCAGGAACAGCTCTAGTTCTTCTTTCCCGTGTGGCCAGATGACAAAGGTATCATCGACATAGCGGATCCAAAGAGATGGTTTCTTCGGATAGGTCTCTATTGCCTTCTTCTCAAAATTCTCCAAGAAGAAGGCAATAGAGACCTATCCGAAATTTCGAAAGTTTCGTAATTTTATCCTCATTTTTTTCGAGAAAGATAGTGAAATAAATCCATTAAAGATGGAAAATCAGCGGAAATGTCAAGTGCTACATAATTTCAGTGATCAAGTTATAGACATCGACTACCTTAATCAATTGCTGTTATTCGCTATGAAGCGGCAATCTACTCAGTGAAAGACGACCCTCTTTTAAGAATCAGCTTTGAGCAATGCATTGATAAATTTACTAGCTATGAAATCAGAGTTAATAGAAGTTTAGCAAAAGAAAATAATCAGAAATAGATGTTGCCATGAAGGAGTTCAATCCACAAAATAATCCATTTTTTTATTTTTATTTCATAAGGCATTGATTTGTACACACGAACCCCTTACTCTGTTTATTAAACTTAAGTCCAACAGAAGAATAGTATAAAATCTTCATAATATTTGCTAATATCTATCACGCGTTTTATTCTCAACGTTTCATTGAAATACACACTATTTTTGAGCATGCAGTTTGATTCGCAGTTAAACTGTAGTTGCCATTGCATTTTCTCTGTCGGAAAACCAAATGACATTCGTTATACGGGCCGAAGAGTATCTCGCAATTCAGGATTCTACAACTAAATTGATTTGAAACGTCTCAGAATCAAACACAAAGGCATATCGCTAACAATGCATTTATTGCCTCACACCCTTTGGCACGATTTGTGTACCATCCACTACTTATACCAGTATTTTGTTACACTATGGAGGCTTATTCAGACTAATGAAGGTAAGGTTTAAAAATGATGTCAAGGGTTAGCCTTGAAATGTTTATCAATTAATATCTGGCAAACTCCTGAATATTTTGACAACGCGTCTGCATAATTTCTCTTTTGGAGTAATTACTTCCGCATTACATTTTTGTTATTTCTTGCCTTCCTGTATGTAATCCAAAACACTTTATCTTCCATTCCACACATGTTCGCCTAGTGTTCTCCCTCACATCACTTTGACGCAGACGCACCTTCCTCTCAACCCACTCAGCCCACTTTTTCTCTCTTCTCCATTCCGTTTTACCCCGATGAGGCTTTTTCTCGGAGTGTATAAATGTTCCATTTATTCATGTATAATCCGCCAACTCCCTTTCTGTTCCCAATATATACAAACCACCCCTATTGTTTCCCTTCCGTTCCACTTTCCTCCGAGCCCACACATTGAAAGTCTTCGAGAGGGATCTGCAAGCATTTTCCTCCCAAAATTCAAATTCAAAAAAGTTCACATTTTTTTTACCTCTTTCTTCGGAGCACCTCTCACTGAAGCCACTCTATATCGAGATCTCGCCACACTTGATGCTAAATGGGACTCCTTAGTGTGACGTTCGCTATGCCCTGCTAAGTTAAGCACAAGAAGGGATTGAGACTCGCGCGAAGAAAATATATTGGCGGCCGGCCACAAAAACGCTGAGCAGAATCACGGACTTAAAAAGGTGATCATTATGCATTCAGTTTTCAGCACGTGACTGGACGCAGAAGATGAATGCTGAAATTGAACATTTTTTTTATGCTTCGCACTCCGACGATTCGAATGCAAAGGAGTTTTTTCCTCTCTTTTAAGACTCTTTGAGATTCGTACGGAGATTATGGTCTAATACCCCATCGAATCGCTTAATCATCTCCCTCGCTGAACCACAGCTCTCTTGCCTTGTTCCGGAATTTTAGAGAATGCCCGAACTGTGTCTGTGCAGCCAAGTGTTTCCTTTCTTTCGCAAAAAGGTGAACTAATGGGCGAAATAAAATGGATCAAGCTTTCCTTGTACATTCCAACGCTTAACGGGATAGCAACTGCAGGGTTATAGATAGCAAAAATTCCACTTGCCACCCTCAGCGTCTAAAAAATAATTAGTTGTATTTAAATGCATGTTAAATGAATGCATGCATGCATGATGGCTGTTTTTAAGTCTCTTTCCTTTCAATCCCTCGTCCCTCTCCGCGGGGGGAAATTCCTGCTACCTGCAACGTTGGGTCGCATTCCATTCCCTTTACAGACTCTTTGGGGGTAGAGTGTTTTGTGGTGCATTTTCATGTGGTAGTGATGTTTCAATTTCTTGCTTGTTGTATCCTGGCTTCCGTGTTGTAGGATGGCTTTCGTGCTGCATCATGGGGTGCAGTTTTTTAGTTGTTTTGCGGTATATGTGTTTGCATGAGTATTGGATGAAGGCATGAGTGTGTGCGCTGCTGTGGGTGTGATTTTCCGTGTTGTTTTTTTGCATGTGGTATTTTTCCTTTTACGGTTGGTGACCAAACACCCCCCGCCACACGCCCTTGCGGCGGCTTGCGGGGTATTATGTAGATGTAGATGTAACGCTCTTTTGCAAAACTCTCCGGTGCACTACTGAGCAAATGGAATGAATTATAATATAATTGACTGCTTAAAAATATAAGGATCACCTCAGTATAACGTGTAACTCACAGTCTTCACTTTCGTATAAGAAAGGAAAAGAATTGAATTGCTCTTCTCTGACCGGGTTCGATTCCGGGCTGAAGCGAATGATTTATGGGTAATCCCATTTTCTAATATTAGTAAAAGCACCTCAAATGTAGTTGACCGTACGTCGGCGTGTAGGGTCCCAACTGAAGGACTATCTGATCCAATTCTCGTGAAATATTCCATCTGTAAGGTACCACACCAAAGTGTGGACAGGCGATTTCGGGTTAACTGACGCGTGGTTTCCATCAACCGTCACTCAAATCCCCTAGCTTTTTCCGATATAACTGTGCGAGGGCGGTTCAATAAGTACCCGTGTTTGACGACAAAGGGCAATCCTGAGGGAGGTTTTTGTGATCATCTTGCGCTGCCATCTACCAAACGATGGTGAAACAAATTGCAGACTGATTTAAAGGTTAGTTTGGATTTGGCAGCCATTCGAGTAAGACGTGTTTCGTGATTTTCGATAAGATGGAAAAAGAACAGTATCTTTCGGTAATTCACTTTTTGTTTTTGGATATGAAGAAATGCGAGGAGATAAAAGTAAAGTTGGATGCTGTTTATGGGGACACTTCGTCATCTACGACCACAGTTAGATATAGGTTCAACGAATTTAAACGTAGGCGAACATCTGTTTTTGATGAGGAGCGACCAGGACGCCCGGCAGACGCGGTTACTGAGGAAGTCATTCAAAAAGTCCACGCCATGATGCTCGATGATCGACGAACGAAAGTGCGCGAAGTAGCAGAGGCCGTGGGTGCGTCGAACGGAAGGGCATTAATATTTTACATGATAAGTTGGCGTTGAAAAAATTGTCGGCCCGATGGGTGCCGCGATTGCTGTTGCACCACGATAACGCACCAGCACATTCATCCGGAGTTGTCACCGCCATGCTGCATGAACTACGTTATGAATTGCTGCCGCAACCCCCGTATTCACCCGATCTGGCTCCCTGCGGATTTTTCTTATTCCCCAACATGAAGAAATGGCTGGCGGGAAAAAATTTAGCTCAAAGGGGGAATTTATCGCCGAGACGGAGGCGTATTTTGGAGGGTTCGACAAATCCAATTTTTTGGAGGGGTTAAAAAATGGCCGGAACGTTGGGAGAAGTGTATCTTTCTAAAAGTGGACTATGTTGAAAAATAAAAAAAAATGTTTTCTTCATTTCTGACACAGGTACTTATTGACCCGCCCTCTTATAACAGGATCTAAACAGTAGAAATGTCTCCGCCTCTTTGGAATTTCTTCATAAAAACCATTGGGAAAAAATTGAAATCTTGAATGCAGCGCATGAAATCGCATTAAAGGAAAATGACGTACGCAATGTGTTTCCCTTCTCATATTATTTAGACTGAAGGGAGAATATTCATAATTATTGCTTACACTGTAACCAATCAATCCATATTTCAATTTTGCGACTGTTTCCCACAGGTAAAATATTAACGATATGTTCCTATTACAAGCAGCTTACAGTCTTTGCGTCCCATATTACAGCTTGATTGAAATAGAAAAATTCTATTGGAAAATTAGGGTCCGATTCTTAGACGCGATTCTCATTACCCATCTGAATATATTTACTACTTGTACATGTTGGTCTCCTTTCTCAAATATTCCATGGGCATTCAAGTCGGACGTTAATTGAAAACGAACTCGTTGCAGAGAACCGTGGAGGTAATTCGGGAAACTTCCTTTAATTTAATTCATATCGTAATAACAGGGATGGAATTCATCACTTATCTCGTTATCGTATCTGAAAGGACTTGCTTGAATTAAAGTTAGTGAGTATGATAAATAATATCGTCGTATGTTGATCTTTTTTTTTTCTCAACCACTCCGACTAAAAATTATATTATTTGTTAAATGTTATTTTTATTGTTCCCAACGTACCCATGCGATACATACCAGTGCTTCATTCTCAAGTATATGCACGAACCTTATGGAAAATATTGAGAAATCTTGCAGGCTAGGTTAAGTACAAGTAGCTGGCTGCTTCAACAAAGTAAACACCGAAAGGCGCTACCATCAGCTACGAGTATGGCTTAGTCAGCGGTTTTCAGAAGCCATCTTCAGAATTTTGATGCATCACGACAACATAGCCACCCGATGAGATACGGATAATGAGATTTCGGAACCGTTCCAAGATCTAAATACTTACATAATTTTGCGCTCAGAGCAGGGAGAGCTCACCCTCGTTCCAGGTGCACGGCGCCCACTTTCTACATGACCCGACCTCAACCCCCCGCCCACCACGATACACTTCCCGAAAGGAAAAAAGAAAGTTTCGCCGCAAAGCTACCCCCACCCTTTCCGTCCCCTAGCATTATCCCGCGCCGCCCCACTCCGACGCGGAAAACATTCCCGTCATCGCCCCCACGCACAGGTGGGTGGGTGAACGTGCACGGGAGTCCAGAGTAGTCACGGGCGTGCCTTGCCGCATGGCGCCCGTTGCCTTTTGCCAACTCACTGCTTCCTCCCGTCCCACACCCGTCCCCAAACCTACCGTATCGTATCCGAATTTTGACACACCCCTCTGGAGGTCACGCAAGGACCTTGACCGACCCGAATCTTCCCTTTTGGCAGACGCGCGCGTCGGGCCCAAGGTCCTTCCCTTGAGCCCTTCCCCGATTCGCCGCCACCCTCGGCGAGTGAAAGAGGAAGAGAGGGGAGAAGCATATTTTAACAATAACAGCAAGGCATCCGCACCCCACCGATTCGACCCAGCCCACTCCGCATCGTGTTGATTGTAACGCGGGCTCGTCCCGGCACTCGCGACCGACCCGCCTCTCGCCAAAGGGACACGTGATCAAAAGGCAAAAAGGAAGTGGTACCCGCGCCGCCACTCCCTCGTTCGCCACTTCTCCCCATCCCCCGATCCCATCCCTTCCCCGACCGCATCCACCCTTTTCATCCCTCCTCCTCGTTGAGTAGAGATTCGCTGCCCTCTTTCTCATGTCAGTTGCCACTTCCTCCGTGGCTCCTCCCTCATCCAGGTGGTCGTTCATCTTCCAACACGGTCGTATTTTGTTTATTTCTTTTGGGAGGATACGGGGAATGGGATGTGGGGTGGAGGGAGGGGTGCGGATCGGGAGGGTTTGGCGGATGGGAGGGATTCGAAGTCTCCCGTTGGCACTTTTCGTTTTATGGGTTTCACTCTCCCCTTCCCATCGCACCCTTTCCCGCCCCAGCCTCAAGTCGCCACACCTTCGTGGGAAGCAGAAAGAGCGACATTTTTGGTCACATTTAATTTTTCCCTTGCCGCACTTCTGCACCTTTCCTCGTTCAGTTATCTCCTCAGCGGGCCTCCCTTTGCTTCCTTGGTCTGATTGCGTCAGGAGTTCCTCTATTCCCTCTCACCTACTCGACGAGTAAGTAAAAGTAAGTCTCAGTTTCCTTCGTCTCCTCATTAGGACTCGGCCCATCACACATTATTTGCTTGAAAGATTTTCCTAAGTTGAGACATATTAGGTATTACTGTAATTAATATTAATCACTAAGAAGTTTCATTACAACGGCGTAATATATTCATGGCCATGCTTTTCATATCGAATTTAAATGATGCCCATAAATTACAGAATAAATATAGCAGTATAATTATGATTCAACTTTTATGCATCACTGTTGAAATTATCAAACACATATGCATATTATTTAAAATTAGTTAAAACCCCTTCTCATAACGTGCAGGCTAATGAAAGTAATAACTACACGATGGGGTTCTGCTAGAGTATATGGCATGGTATTTCCTCTTTCATGTTAGTTATGTGCGACATATTTAGAAAATATGTTTTGCTACTCAACGCGGTGTCTATTATTAATAACTAATATCCATTATTTACGAAACAATGGAATGTTTTCGGCATTGATTGAATTATAGCTAATGGTATAAAAATAAATTTTGCAAGATGTGGTTGCAGTAAGGCCAGTGCCCATTTATCTGTTTCTAAGCCCATTTGGTCCCAGGTAACTAAGGATTGGAGATGCTATTTTTACCAAATACCTCGCGGCGATGATGAAATGCTCTCCCAAATGTGTACGCGTTTGCTAAACTGTATTTCCATGTCCATCAGTTGCTAACTCTTCCGATGACATTTTCGCACACTTTACACGACAGTTTCAGGGATACATAAACATAACAAGTAAAACTTAATAATACTCCTATAAATATATTTAAATATGATGCTGATATTACTTGCTTTGGTTGAGAAAAAAAATTGAGATTTAAATTATATGGCTGCATAAAACAGGGAGACTTAACATTTTACGGGATAAATAAATTGTTTTTACGAGGCATATTAATAGAGTATTTACATTTATCTAAGAGGGAAGAAGGGACTTCAGAATTTCATTAATATAATCTCTGTGATAACAGGAATAGGGAAAAACATACAAATACCGGTTTCACACATCTTAGCACGTATCTGTTGCCACATAAAAATCAAATTATCTGTATGAAGTGAATCACTCTCAGGATTTTATCCTAATCTCGAAGTTTAATCGGATTAGGAAGGGCATTGCAGACCCAGGAAGACTCTGCAAAGGTAGCTTAGCGTATTTCTTGGCCGCTATTTTCCGGATCGCGAGTAATTCAGCATGCAACGTAATGACTAGTAGAGACGCATGTTGATTTGACGGCGGAAATCAGTCGGACGAGATGGATTTTCACGGAGTGCTTTTCTTCATCTCTATAACCAGTCAGCAAGTCATCTCAGTTATAGGTATATAATGCGCACATATAATATATGTACTGCACTTCACATATGTACTCATACCTCACTTCGGAAAAGGATAATCATCCTGTCGATCAACCACTTCTGGATGAATTACGCCGATTCCGTCGGTGAGTTTATCTGACAATCTTGACATTTAGGAATTAAGAGTAACGACGTGGGACATCAAAAATGTTATTTCATTACCTACACTTCGAATATGGATGCTGCAAATGCCAAGATCTCCTTTCCAAATGGAAGTTCTTTCGGTAACCTTGCAACTAATGGTTATAGGATAATTTTAATTATGGGTGAATACATTAATTATTTGCCCATATATTAATAAAGGGTATTTTTCTCAGTTAAATTTTACCTAATACGGATAGGTAATAAATAATTAGGTAAGATTTTAAGGTTGAACTGTTATACAATGTATAACCAAGTGGTTAATGTAATAACTTGCCGATTCCACTAATTATTACACTAGCAGTAGTAAAGAGTGCTAATATTTCTGCATTAATGGAAAAGTACGTATTTACTACAACGGCTTTGATTCTTTCAATTCCATCATTTAGGTACCAAAAATGGAATTAGAACTGTATTTGAACCGTATTAGGCCTATAATTACTAGAAAATTCATTGTGATTCCGAAGCTCCTGGGGCTATATAAACTGCTCGTAGACCAATGATATTAGGGTTATTAATGACTTTCACTACAGGACAGAGGAGAATTGATTTTTGTCCTCGCGGGAGGATTCTTGGAACTTCACCTTAAAAGTACCTACAACATGCACGCTGTCAACGAACTGCATTTAAATCAATACTTTTACCAACGGTAATATCATTAGCAGATTCTTAGGAACCGAGAAAACCGTGAAGCAACTTAGCTAAACGTGCCGAAACGCTTGTGAGACTATTTACGGCGGAAGGTCTCTGATAAGCCAACATCCCAGTGCTTCGTGAAGACGATGAGGGCACGTTGGCGAGCGATAAATTTATTTTAAGCCTCCTTCATGGGATGTAATCTTTGGGCGAGGAAGAACAGTGTTGCTACTACATATCTCGCCTGATTCATTCCTCCATGACCTTGCAGAGTGGGTGGGAATACCTAAGAAGAGAGGACTGGGCCAACTCATGCCTCAGATGTTAAGCATTGGAATGCCCTGGCCGACACGGATGTCACATTTGTCAAGGGGTCAAATGCGGGGGACAGAGCAAACTCAGCCAGCCTCGGCCTACTTATAAACAGATGCCTGCAACGACGACGCTCGGTAATATGGACGAGAATACCTGTGCACGCCCCCGCATTTTCTCCCTTGTACGTAGCATAAACCCCACAACTCTGTATTCAGTTCAGCTCTTTGCTATGACTCCTCGCCATCGCATGCGGTTTCTTTGTCAATCCCACTCCGGAATTTGAAGCCCTTCCCTATTCTCATAGAGTGGCGGCCAACGCACTGGGGTTTATCTGAAGTGAAATTTTCTAACATATACGTGTATATGAACGTGGTAAGTCACGATTCAAAATGAAAGATATTTTACATTACATTGTATTCTATTTTTATTTAGTTATGTTCTATTAGACGTTCATTGCTTTATTTTCTTGTTGATTGCTTTATTTATTGTTTCATTTTGATTAGCTAACTCGTTGCTAATGAAATTGGCATTGCTGTGAATCTTATCTTTAAAATAGAAGAATCAAGACCTAAATCACCATTAAAAGTGTAACCTTATATTTGTACGATCTTTTTCTACGATAAATCACAGCTGTCGAGCTGTAGCTTACGTTAGTAATGATGGCGTATCTTTCAGGAGGATCAAGAGAAACGATGTCGGAAAGGTAAATTATGCACGATCTTCATTAACTGCTGAAGTATGAATAGAACATTTATTTGGACAGACCTCAACCTCCCAAATATGTGTTATGCATAATGTGCCATAGATTATCAAACGTTCCGACAGGAAATCACAATTACTGAGGGGAGGTTCAAAATAAAATTTTGCATGTAGCCTCGCTCATTCATGTCAAGTAAGTTTTCCATTGGGAACCTCCTAGCCTAAATAGGATTTTAGAATGAAGTTTTATAATCATTAAAGTTCATGTGGGCAACTCCGAAAAGCATAAAAATAATGCTTGGGCAAGGAGAGTCAATATTTGATTTAATAATTAGTTAAATTTAACTATGCCTATTTATTTAGAAGTTAATATACTTAGATAACAAATTTTTTTATAAACTTTAAAAACCTTCGTAAGTGACTTGGAACGCAACGCCCCGAAGTTAATACTAAAACCAGAGACTACCCGAGAAAAGGTAATTTTTGACTCCTTACATATTTGGCTGGAGGTGATGACACGCCGCGCCTACCGCTATATCCAAACTTAAAAAAAAAATGACTTGATCAATTTGCACACTAATGTTCCACGCTTTTCTCATAGAAAACGAGCATTTTTTGACACCTATCGTAAATAAATTAGTCAATAAAAACTGCGGCACGTCTTCCCAAAAAAAAGGGCTGTAATGGTTGTAGCTTCTCATGTATGTGAAGATAATCATCCAGTGCGAGATGTGATAAAGAAAAAGATTCATTCCCCTTATACGTGGACTGCATCGATAAAATAACTTCTCGAAAGAGGAACATCACATGTGATTGAGTACCCCATAAGTATAATCATTATCCCGCAAAGAACTAATAAAAATGTCATCTGTAGAGACTTGTCTTGTGAAAAATTGCTCCTAGGTTAGCGGCATTAATAAATTGACTTCGAAATTCACCACACCAAAACAAAAACGAGATTTTTGTGAGTCTTTCAATTCAGGATGATCTCTGGTTGAAATAATAACCACGCCTTTCAAGAACAACGAGGACATATTGGTGTCGCAACACTCTGCAGTCTTACATATTGAAGTGGTTATGGTTGAACAGATGCCAGAGTTAAACAAGAATTTTCGAAAGTTATTATCATTACGGAGTGATCCCTTATTGTGATCAATATTTCGTTCAAATGGCGAACGTTCAGTGAATCTTATCACTCCCTGCGTTGAAAAAAATGAATACGCTGGTATTTCAGACAGCTAAAAATTTCATAGAGATAACTATAGGGACTGAACAATATGGGGGTTTGTTTTAAGAAGTTATTGGACTCATTAGTATTAAGCACATTCAACAATTAACCAAGGCACAGCAAAATGGCTGGCGTTTTTGTGTGTTAACACCGAAAACAGCTCTACTTTTAGTAATTTACCTTCTCCTTACAATCAATTCAGGTTGATTTGACAATTACCAGGCTACAAACCAACTTGATAATAATTCTCACGTTGTTATGTTGTGGGAATTGCCAAGAATAATCCTTGCAGAAAGAAAACTATTTTGCCATTTCGGAGGGCACTCAGCACGGCACCTTGGGCAATTGCTCATACCCCAGTTGCCTACTTCCTCCTAGTTAGGACCCTGTTATCTCTGGATAACGCTTTCAACGAACTCCAAGCTACAAAATGTTGGCATCATAATATTAGAAGTAAATGAAAGTGTCTACATTACCTTCTACATATTACGGTCTTGTTCTGAGTTCTTCACCTCCTTTCAGCAGAAACACTATCGGAGAGGGTTACTTGTTCTCCATTCATGGCCTCATCAAGTAGGCGCAGAGCACTCGTCATCTGGAGAGGAAAAAAATATCCACGATAGTTGCAATAATTGAAAATATATTTTTCCATCATTAAAATTCCCAGATAATAAATTGTGTTTCCTCTCTGAGATAGAAGAAATTTACCGCTACTCGCGATATTTAAAAGTTTAGCAGAGATAATGTGAAAAGTTTAAGGATGTATCGATACTTACACTATAAATACTAGTGAAATTCACTTTAATTTCACACCATTGAACACCCATGGTCCTGGTAGTTGACTGGTGATGCTAACATTCTAGGTGCAAGCCACCGCTGCCTGGTGAGAACTGGCAATGGGTCGGGTGCTGGTGCCGACGACATTGGACGATTGGAAGCACCAAAAAGCTCACCATCCCATTCAACGCACGAAGTGATAGTTGACCACTAGGAGTGGGTCGCTCCTAAAAACCTCAATTACGATGGTTCATAGGACAATTAGTATTTAACTTCACATTATAGTCTCTATGAGAGTGCAATACAAACACACAGGACACATAGCTAGCCACAGACGTGACTCGGAAGGAGAAACAGGTGTCGGCCTGTGAAAATCATAATAGCTGAGAAATGTATTGGGGTGTATTTTAGTTCGCACAATTAATTATTTTCTGCATATTCTAGTAAGATTATTTTAAAATAGCTTCCAAAATTCGTGTACATTGCGTTCGTCCATAATTTAAAGATTGCTACAAGATTCGCCACTCTGCATTGGATACATTTGCTAATCTTGTAACGGAGAAATAATCAAGGCACTCGAGGTTAATGCGAAGGATACCCTATTTGGAATAATCGTAGATAGCTACGTCAGTGGAAAAATACCAGAGAACTTCGAGATGAGTCTGATGATTGCAATCAATTCACCCGCCATAACCTTCACCCAATCTGCGTGAGTTTTAGTGTACCAGATCTTCCTGGTGGACCATAGATGCTACAGGGAAAGGAAATGACCCCGCTTATTACCCTGACTGTGTGAATTTCAGGCGTCTTTCGTCTGGGCATTGGGTGAAACCTACCCACACCTATCAAACTGACCTTTGGGTTGATCACTTTGCTAGTTCAAAGTTATGGGTATTTATTCAATTTTAAATGGTGTAAAAGTCCTAATCATTACACATAATAAGATACAATATTCAATAAAATTCTTAAGGAATTAGTTTGGGGGAAACTCCGCCTTATAGTGAACAGCACTCGCGGAAAGCAAAGGAACGTAAAACCTCAATTTACTCTCAAAATGTGTGTACGTTTCAGCTAACTACTCGTATGTCACTCCGTGACGTAATCAATTCGTTGTCCTCTCAGACCAAATGCCACATCATGGATGGAATAGAGTCCTCCAATACCAGTATTCCAGATTACTCCTCACTTTATTTTACTTCCTTTCACACTGGAGAGTTGTACACACGGTTGCGCGGTCTACAGCATTCATTCCTTTCCATCCTAAAGTAATGAACGGAGTCTACGTTCAAAAGGGAGACAGAATATTCCTTTTTCTCATCCCCCGTCATTCAGAGTGTTGTCTCTCATCATAATTCCTTCGTTAACCTTTTTGATAAACCTAAAATACCTCCGTATACCTTGACCACCTCTTACATGTTCCTTCCACGTGAGGTCTTCGTAAAGGGCATTTTAATAGATTACCCAGCTGCTATTCCGGTTTGGTTGAAACTGTAAACCTCCACGGAGAGATTGTTCTTTTTATACCAAAAATTCATCACCGCTTCGTCGATATGTGTTAAGTACCGGCGAGAAGAATAGCCAAGAGGCGAGATTGGCTGAGGAAGGGCTTGGCGATCGGTAGAGGTGGCAAAGGGGGTGAGAGAGGTCGGTTTGGGGTGAGGTGATGGGGATTCGCTCGTAAGGGCGAGGGAGAGAGGGAGAGGGGTCGATGCAGGCGAGAGCAAGGGGGTGAGGGGGACAGAATTGGCTAGCGGGTCTGCAGGCATACAGCGAGGGGAGATGAGAGGGGAGAAAAAGGGTGAATGGTATGGAGGAGGAGGGATGAGGGTTGGATGGTCAAGGAGAGAGAGAGACTGTGGGGAGGGGGAGGAAGGAATCAGGGAATCGCCTGCCGGTGACTGACCGAAGTAACGGTGCATCGTCAAGGCCGTCGGGGATTCTTCGCTGAATTCCGTCACATGAATGAATGACCTCCGGCTGACGCGGGGGGGTCGCGCGTCGTGTTTATATTTCTGATACCTGCCCACTAACTATCCCTCAACCCCCTCTCCCCGCTGTCCCCATCCGATTTCTGAAGAAGTTTAAACCATGGTTACACGATCATTTGTGTTTTTCACGGACCATCACTGGCATTTCCGCCGGCGGATTGTGTTTTCAATGGGGAAAACCTTCCCTAATGAAATACTGACAGGTAATTATCCTTAGTTAATTATCCAATTATCTAGTGGCGTATCTATATGTGAAGAACTTTCTTATTGGCTTGGCTTTCATCAAGATACACGCCATGATCATAAGTGCGATGAACTGTCTGCAGTAACTTAACTGAGAGAGTAGTTATTGAGGAAGCGACGGATAGCTACGGCCATTCGCACCGTAAGGGACGGGAGGTGGGATTTAACCGTGGGTGGGATTTTTAGAGGGCATTGAAAGTTTGAAGAGTAGCCCGGCATCTACATTTGCCTTTCCTTAACTAAATGGGCTAAGGGTCCTCTCCCATTAAGATGCTCTATTAATCATAAATTATAAAAATGAAAATACATAAGCGTCACTCTTGCTGTTATCGGGATCTACAAGTTTTCCAGTTAATAGTATTCCCCTCATGCCTACAGCAAAGCAGACCTATATATCTTTCGTAAACCCTACAACATGATTATACCGTTTGCAATTTATATATTTCCACAGTTCATGTTCTAAAAGTTATATTCGCATCAATGCTATATATATGTGTGAATGTGATGTATATTATTGCAATATGATTCGTACCTTTATTTAAAATTAACAAATCGCTAATAGTAACGGGAGTTTGGGTGCAAGGAAAAAAAGTTTGAGATTGCTAAAAAGAAAACATTCTGTCTTCGTAAGCGTAGATTGTTGATCTTCATTTATATGATCAAATTGAGTTCTAAAATATGCCATCACATTAAATGAAATTGAATGTAATTGTCTCTACTCCAAGGAATAAACATTGGATAGACTATGATTTTCAGCGACTTTGTCGGTGTAAGCATGCAATCAAGCAAGCGTTTAAGCGTGTACTTAGATGTTTTCTCATTTACCAGTGTAGGAAACATGGATAAAAAATTATCGTAGGTAACATTAGGGCTGAGACTAGACGAAATCCTCGACTATATGCAATACTATTTAGGGTCGTCCAAATTCTGCCACTAATCAACAATATGCAACCTACCATGGATATTTTTATCCGTACCATGTACTTCAAGCTTTTTGAGTAATTTACTATGAGATACTACGTCGAAGGCTTTCTTAATGTCTAGAAAAACCGTGCCCAATGGGATATTGCTCTTTCCCGAAATAAGAATATAATGAGCAAAAAGCTCCTGTGTGATCCAATAACGAATTCTCAAGTATTATTTCTTGATAAGATGATTCTAGTTCCTTATATCTACAAGCGGGCAATTAATCGGACCCGTCGTATTTAACAGGTTTAATATTTTTCAGCAAACGTTCTATTCCATTCTGTGAGATTTCAATTTTGGACATCGGCTGGCCGGTATGATTTGATAAGCTATAGGAGGCATTCGGTGAGACATTGTTGAAGGCGCTTTGAAAGAAGGACTTTAATAGGTCAGCCTTATCCAAACTGCCGGTTACTCTTTCGTGTTTATCATTTTTGAATGCACTAACTATTGACTTATTTCCCCGAACCTCTCTGACATAAGACCATTTTAGGTTTCCTATAGATGCCCCAAGAGAAATATATGAGTGATTACACTGAATGTTATGTATCTAGATTCACCCCATTCTTTCGTTGAAAATGAATTCCTCCATGTGAACTACGGGTGTAAAGGAGAATATTGCAGACCACTATTTGAAGCTATCTACGAGCTTGCAGCACTGTTTTCAACAAGCTACGAGAATATCTCGTGGCTTGTTTATGCTGATCAAAATTACGCCAGTAACCTCCACTAACAACGACTCATGGAAGGCTTTGCACAAACCATCGCCAATTTTTTTAAATTCTTTCGTTTTCTAATAGGTTCAATATACAAGGAATGGTTCGGGCTATGTTGGGGTTATAAATAACCCAGACGAGCCCCCAACTCCTAGCATCGTAATTTACAGCATACTTTATAATGCTCGTCCCCATTTCACGCATCAAAAAATTTCATTTGTAGTAATGCTCTAAAATACAGTACTCTATAACACGCTGATTACTCCTTAGATGAGATTTGGGGCAGAAATTCAAAATCGAGTATCACCAAATGAATCAGGTGTTTTATCTCCAAGTCGCAGTAAGGGAAGACGTTTTGCGACCGTCCAGTAATACGCATTTACATAGAAATAAACTCATGTTCCAACTTTATGTTAACCTTGCAACAAGAAAGACAAATTTTATTATTTCGTATGGGAAAAAGTTTAAGAAGCAAGGAGATGGCTATCGTGAGTTATTTAACACACTATATCGCAAGCCCGCTTATTGCTCCTCCCTTAGCTGGATGAAATATCAAAATATGGTTAAAAAGTAAAGGATTTGTTTTGATTTGCTTTGGCCACCTGTCTCTCTTTGACCTTGATAGGACAAATATTCTAGTATTTTTACTGATCTGAATGAATAAAAACATGCTTTTGCAGGATCTATTTCTGAATGCTTGCATGAAGCGAAGCTCGGATAAGTTAAAGTGTCCAAGGTCTCCCATCTCTTAATATCTTAACGCTTTGGATATTGAAGAATAAAATTACTATCGAATAAGAATAATATTACTATAAAAAAAGCAATACTTTGCCCCGAAGCCATCCAAAGATTCAATGAGAAAAACTTGAATAAGTCATATGAGGATATTTAGTTGTTTATCACGGCTCTTTATGTCGATTAAATACTCCTCTCGAGGCCGTTAGATCAAGAATAAAAAGACTTGGGATACGGGTATGCTACTTTCGGTAGCCGAGCTGCGAGACTGTTGCTATGTGCGCGTCGGTCGGTGTCTTTTGCATCAGTCAGTCAGATCCCTGACAGTAAACTGCGAAGGCTCCACGCGGTACGTGTCCAATGAATGATAAACGGGACTCTAATTACAGATTGCGAGGCAAAACTGGAAGCGAAGGGAAGCACTTTTTACTGATAAACGAGGGTCGTCATTATGGATAATATCTTTAAAAAAGTTTTCTTTCATTTTCTTTTCGGAGCGGCCTACCGCGTGTTGTCTCATCGATTGGCCAGGGCATCGTAAATTAAAATTCAGCGCGAAAATTACACATCTTCGGCGTGTCCGTATCGACCTTTGCTGACGGACCGTTTGGTGATTTATTACTTGATGAATAATGGATACTTCTCTATGAAAACCAACTGATTTTTAGCTACCAGGTGAGGGAAAACATCGAATTTCCCTTTTTATTCACTCGATGCCATCCTCTCTGAGACCAAACGGGCCACGGAAACGTTGCGGAAGGCTAAATAGAGTGAAACTTATTAGTCACTTAATACAAGACGCTTTGCGCGGAACACCTTTGCGTCACAACGTGAAAAATGAGTGCATGTTACTGAAAAATGACTCCGAAGTAAGGAACCTTCCCTGTGAGAAAACAAATTATCATTCTCGTTAATTCTAGGAGAATTGTGTCGATTTAGCGGTCGTGAAAATTGAAGTATACACAAACAACTTTCGTCGTATTGCTGATGTGACACTGCTGATTTGAATACCAGTCAACGGAGTAAAATCGCTTTTTTTCACATTGGATCAATTATGCCGATTAGTGACAGAGTTGGCTTAGTATTTCATCTTCAAACAAAGCAAACATCTTTATGAGTGAATCATTTTATGAATTAACTTATTACCCTGCAAGAAACTGCGAGAGATGCCGTGACAGTAACTTTTAACGGAGTCATCCTCCAAATGTGTATTACAATGCAACAATTTTGGAGTGTACGTGGAAGCCACGATAGATTATAACTGAAAAAAAAGTACTCTACCGGACAATGAGGGATCCTGGTTCGCATCCCGGTCAAGGTGAATGATTCTTACCTGCTGAAATTGTGGCATTGTAAATAATTACCGTTTATTAAGGATAATAGGTACATAAAAATTCCAAAAATTGCAATCTCTTTGGAGCATAAATAGCAAATCTATTTGAAAAATGACAAAAGATAAAAGCAGTCACATACTAAATATGGCATAAGTTATTAGTAATATCAAGATTAAAAAGATTTTTTAATAGAAATATTGAGGCATAGTCGCGTATGGTTACTTCCGAGTAGCCTTTGGACAGGGAGTTACCAAACAAAGAAGGAATTTCGGGAAGCGTTCAGAGAATTCAAAAGGATAATATTTGCGCAATATTGAAAGAGAATCCGAAAGCATTTAGGTCGCACGTCTGAGAGGTTCAGGGAAATAAGACAACAGTTAAATAACCCAAAAATGATAAAGGCGAAAGAGTAACCAGAAGTTTGGAAAAGGCTAGCTTATTAAATTCCTTCTATTAAAGCGTCTTCAACAATATCTCACCAAATGTCTCTGATAGCTTTCCAAAGAGTGCGGGCCACTCGATGCCAAAATTTTAGGTTTAATTAGATATAACTAATTTTGAAATTTCTAATTTCTAAGTTTAATCAGAATTAAACTTAATAAGAGCGTAGTGATGAATTTTTGGGAAAAGGGCAATTCCCTCCCGAACGTCTGCTGCATCGGGAACACCGAAATGAAATGTCTAGACTCAATTAAATAATTAGACGTTACCCCAACTCACGACCCCACCTGGGTGAAACAAATACGGAGAATATGTGGACAAGCTAGAAAAAATTAGGATTTATTAGAAGAGTACTAGGTAAATGTGGTGAAAAGGTCAGAGAGAAATGCTATGTGTCAATCATTTGGCCTCATTTAGAATAATATGCTGCAAGTGAATGGTATCCTTATGAAGTTGAATTGATTGCCGAGTTGGATCGCGTGCAGCGTAGAGGAGCTACGTTTTTAAAATTTTGTTATGATAAACTTAGTAGCTTATCCAAATATTAGAGCAGCTAGGCTGGCAATCACTCACGGAGCGAAGGTTAAGTTACAGATTGAAGCTCTTGCATAAATTGGAAGGGCGTCTCTTTAGCGGTGATATTGAAAATGGAAATGAAAAATAGTTACTTTTTGATTCCACTGAAAAATTTTTATTACGAGTTTACCCAGGTTTCGACGTTAAAAGTCATCTTCATGTCTGTTGGAAATGAAAAACTTCGAAACCCGGGTCGTCTCGGAATAAACATTTTTCAGTGGAATCACTAAGTTACTAATTTTCATTTCCAATATGTATCGATTCCATTGAGTTAGGCCGGAAACAATTAATTAAGTGGAGTTGAAAATGTATTAGTACGCCCATCATACTGCGATAGGAGGAATCAATTCGATAAAATTAGAGAAATTAAGTGTAGAACAGATAGATTTAAGATGTCACTTTTTCCACTAATGATAAGGGATCAGAATAACACTTTCCGCCCGCGGTAGGGGTATAAATAGTCGCGTCAAAATTATCCTGGTGTGTATTCACCCCCTGCCACACACCCTAGCGGTGGCTTCCGTGGTTACAAAATTATCTACAACATCTAAAATTTCAAGGATACAATCCGGAGCCCTAGTTGGTATATGGAATAGGGTAAAATTCGTGGAACAATGTTCAATATTCATTAAAAATTATATGCATAGTTTTTTGGACCTTAGAGAAATATTTTTACCTTGGTAAAAGGGAAAAATATTTTAAAGGAACCAACATTATTCCCAAGTGTCTTTAATCATGAACCACCGTCAGCGAAATAATATTAATGGAACAAAAACCGCGATTAGGGAAAATGAATACATAATGTAACAAAAAATGTATAGTACCAAAATGAATTCATTTTTTATGCCATAAAATTTCTGTTACCCTCTCCTAGCTACCCGCTACCTTACGTATGTTAGAATCGTGATTACTCAGTTGTGAGTGGGCTATTGGTCGTTTTTGGCGGTCGCAATAATAATAAACAAGCAACCAATGGGAGAATATACCCATAGGTATGATTCTACAGAAACGGTTGAAATGGGAACATTCCACCCGAATAAACCAATTACGAAAGGGATATTTCCGGTGGAAGGGGATATCTTTCAATTTCACAGAGGTGAAAGCGATGCTTTATGCCGGTCATCCCTCGGGCCGTACGTGCTTCACAAATAGTTCTCCCTCTGGCGCCCACGGCGGAGGACTCTTTACCACGTAAGGTTACAATAGAGAACGGGCGTCAGACGTTGAGAGGTGAAAAGTTGGCGCCATTGACGCGGGATAGTCTAGGAATATGAATAAACCTTTTGAGATGCAGTCACCTCCGCTCCAAAAAAGCCGAAAGAGAATATTCGAGTTTCACTTGTTTTTTATCTCCGTAGACGGCGCCTTCTATTAAGATGAACAAAGGGAGCGGAGATACGCAGCGAAGGGACACGTGCTTTGAAAGTAAAAGCATCTTTTCGAAATAAAATGGTGAGCAATATAAAAATTCAGTAATGGAGTGAATTCCTGGATTTTTCTCAGAGAATTTGTCTCGCAGTCCACGACGGTTGATATCCATTCAAGTTATTTCCCGCAGAATCGCGTGAAAATCCTTTCATTGCATTAATTTCGATATCATGGCTCTGCAGTGTGGGAAAGAAATTTTACTTTCATCTGCAATTTTAAGTGTATAATTATTTATGAACTCTTATTCATAATGATTTGAGAATTCTTTATCAACCTTTGGCGTTTGGCTTTGGCGTTTATGAAATAGTGAATAATACTTATTTCTTGGAACTAATTCATACAGACCATAATTCAATTCCCTAAAATGCGATAGCGAATAATGGAGAAATAAGTATTATAAGGATGGAGAAAAATGAGGAAGCATTCGGTTGCTTTAACGAGCATTTTTAAAGCTGGCATATTAATATTAAGTGGTGATCTATTCTGATAGGTGAAGTATTTGATTATTTAATAGGGGTTGTTGGGTGATATAATATTTGGGTGATTTCCTGGGGACATATTTTACCTGGAAAATAAGAATTTTACTTTGGAGTCCATTAATGACCACAAAAGACAAAATACTTACCCTTGATTATTTGTTTCACGAGATACAGGGTTCATTACAATATCTTATTATCAATATACCTATTAGTGTAACGATCATGACTGTTACTTATTGTACAATGAGCTATCCGGTACATGGGAAAAACCATGGAACAAGTATTATGAGCGGAGGAATATGGATGAGAATATGGCCAAAGTGGAGTAAAAATGGATTAACGTGACCTGATGAAAAATTTGGGAAAATAAAAATTTGCAGTTCACCAACGGTAAAATTTTGCCTAAATTCTTATTCGTTTATAGAAAGAACAGAGCTTATAGAATCGGGAGTGGTGTCTTTGTTGTAGTTAAACATTTTTGCGTCATCAGGACTGAGGTAATTTCAGGTAACAATTTGGAAAGCGATTGGTACTCAATTAAAAGTCCTGAATCCAAAAGAATTTATGTACGCGCACTTTACAGGCCGCGAAAACTACAAAGATAATTCAATGCTAGAATTATATCAGCAAATCGAAGGTCATTCTTAATTCGATAAAAAAATCTTGAGTTTGCAATCGGTGGATATTTCAATGGCCCATCTATAGATTGGAGCACATCTAGTTTTAAACGGGGGTAAAGACAAAGATACCCGCGAGTCTGTATTAAATTCTTTTACGTTGAAATCCTTGCATTAACTAGCCACTTCTCCAACTAGGGCGGATAATATTCTTGATTAGTTAGCAAAGAATATGCCCGAAATAGTCTCAATTGTAGAAAATATGCAAGGGATTAATAGCCACTGGGCAGTAAATGCTTAGTTTTCCCAATTAAGGGTCAGAAATAAGAATTATAAAAGAAAAATTTACTTCCTTAAAGAAGGGGACTAAAATGGCCTAAATAATTTTTACCAAAGAGTCAATTTACAAATTTGACGAAAGGAAGTAATCAACGAAATACTGAGAATACTTGGAATTTCTTCAAAAATGATCCAGAAAAAAAAGAAATCAGCAGTTTGGAAATGGCTAACTCATTAAATTCCTTCTTTCAAAGCGTCTTCATTTATTTCTTACCATATGCCTCCGATAGCTTACCAAATCGTTCCGGCTAACCGATACGCAAAATAAAAATCTCATATAATGGAATAGAACGTTTACTGAAAAATATTAAACCGACGGGCCAGATCAAATATCAGCTCGTATATTTAAGGAACCATCGTCGGAAAGTTCACTCTATCTAGAAAACATATTTGAATAGTCGCTAGTAGATCACAAGGTTACCAGTGATTAGTAAACGGCTAATGTAACACCTATTTTTAGCATAAATTCATCTATATGTAACAACTATATTTAAATACAGAGAAAAAGAGGAACCGAGCAATAACAGACCTATTTCCCTCACATCAATTTTATGCAATATCATGGAGCATATAGTTCCTTGTTTCATCGTGAGACACCTCGTTAGTCAGGAGTTATTGACGAAAAATCAGCACGGTTTTCGAAAGGGTGAATCCTGCGAGAGACAACTTGCACTTTTTTTTCATAGTACCCTAAGTACGGGAGAGAGTAGTGTTACAGTGGACGTGGTTTTTCTTGATTTTTAGAAAGCTTTCGACAAAGTACCCCATAGTAAACTACTCACAAAGCTAGAAGCATAGGGTATAGATAAAAATATCCTGGATTGGATTAGAGATTTTTTAAATAGTCGGGCACAAATAGTAGTCATAGATGTAGTTATCTCTAATGCGATAGAAGTCAATTCTGATGTTCCCCAAGGAAGTGTTAATGTGCCTCTTTTATTTCTTCTTCAAGTTAGCAACATTAACTCCGTAGTCACTAGTAAGATACTTTTATTTACTGACGATGCAGTGGTTTACATAGATATCCTTATTCCTGATGATAAAGTAGCTGAAACAGATTACCTAAACGCTATAACAACGTTGGTGCTACATTTGGCAATAAAAATTAAATTTAAAAAATTTCAGAGACTATAAAATTAGACATTTTCAGGGTAGAACTTATTGATTAAAGATTTTATTTTTTCCAAGAAGTATTAGGGATCAGAATAACGTTATCTGACCGCGGTAGGGGTAAAATATTTGGGCTCAAAATTAATATGGTGCGTATTCACCCCTTGTGACACACTCTAGCGTTGGATCGGAGGGCACTGAAAAATACCAATTACCAAACGTCAATATTAAAATTTCAATTGAGAATGATGATGAAAATGTATCTCATCAGATTTTGCCCCAAATTGTCATATTTAAAGAGTCCTATTCAATCGATTTATTTTTTCCTAATGCGACATAGACTTAAGTCATGAATTTGCCAAAGATAGCTTTCCGTTAAACACAGCAAATGGACATGATCTAAATTAAAATGCTAGCTTTCTAATTATTAATACACGGCCTCAAGAAGAAACATATGCATGGTTATTGCATTCCGTATAAATTTCAATTTAGGTAACGGTCAAATTTTGGCGTATGCAGGACTGAAGTGTTATAAGGAATTCGCAGTGTATGCAAATGAAATGTAGAGAAGGTGCGAATGTTTTTTAAAGGAGAGTTTGCTTTCATATATAGTGCCATTAAACTTTTCAAAATTATTATGGGCATCTTTTCATCACAGAAATGTCATATTCATTACTAACAACACTAGTGAACACGTTTCCACGAGACCAAAGGTCACTTCTGGTGGTTTTTGCAATCATAGGCGTATAAACCCTCGTTTTATGATTCTCTGCTGACCTCAAACACCATAAGCACAGAGCTCCACGGTTTGTAAACGACGTAGTGAATCGTTGATGCATGCATAAAGGCTTCATTGAGTTGTTATTAAATTTGCTTAGGATGACTGTTACAAGAATGATAGATAAAGATTCTTTTACGTCAATAAACAACACGTAAAAATGTATTTTCCTCCTCGTCTGATAAGATTTTATCTCACAAAAGCTTTTTATAGAATTTGCAATGCTTTTAATATTAATGAAGTCATTAATGCCGGTGTAAATTAATTTCGCGCGGTCGATTAAGATGTCCTCTATTAATAACATTTGTCCTTACCTCCTATCAACACAAACGGCGGTGTTTTATGCCCTGTATACCATTGGGGTTGTCCAATCGTACAATATTGCTAGGAGCAGAATAAGTGGTTGAATAGGGTATTTTCAGTATTATGAGCTCAAATATTGATGGACATGAATGTGCTTTACTCAAAGAGCTTCTTTCATAAAACTAAAAGACATAAGATCTGCTTAATGTATGGGGCAATGACACAAGAGGGGAATTATTGCAAGAATATGGTAACATAAAAATAAGTTTACTGTAATTTATGTAGGATTGAATATTTTATTTTTTTGTAGGGTTGAGGATGCTGAATATGACACACAACTTATCAATGCTCATACTATCATTTCCATCCATTCACCTCAGAACGGTATTTAGTTCATCGAATAAAATCTGCCAACAGTATTAAAATCCGTAATGACATTGGTTGAAACAATATTTTTTCTCAAAATGCATTCGTTTCTTGTCTTTATTCTACGATGTATGTTAGTAAGCGCAAAATTTCTAGTTCTACGCTTGGTCTTGCTGATAGACATAAGAAGAAATACTTTAGAAATAGCCGCCGAAATCATTTTCATCCAAACCTACATGGTGAAAACACGTTCCAAGTGGGAAATATCAATCATGATATAGGAGGCTCTAACTTCCAAAATGTTGACAAACCGAACGGTTTCAGGGATAATTATGTGAAATTGATCCATCATGGAAAGGAACAAACTATGCAAAATGTTTTTTTGAAACTGAAACTGAAATTTTTTTTAAAATAGTGAAATTTTGCATAGTTTATTCCTTTCCATTCCAAAATGTTAATAAGCATGCGTGTTTATCTCTTCAAACTTTTGCACTACTTCCAAAACCTACTTGAAGTAACATTTTGTACTTATTATTATACTTTATGTTAATATTTTAAGCATACTTGAATACTTAATAACGCACACACGAGTGTTTTGGATTGCAGATGATAAAAAAATAGAAAAAAAGCGAATTAAAAAATCAGGGAAATAAATGCGCTACTATACCTTCATTTCAAAAGCTGCCACCCATTACTTAACAAACCGCTCCATCCCTTTTTCACTCTCAGTCCGTGGCCTCCGTCTCTGTTACAACACCCCCTCCCAACAGAAATACATAGACAAGCTACATGACTCTCTCGCAAAATGTGGGTACCCTAAAAAACTACTAAACAATGATATTCTCAAACTGTCAACCCAATAAACTCCTCTCCCCAAACCAAACCGCCCAAATTGAACTAATCTTATCAACACTTTCCTCCCTGGAACCCATAATATTTAAGATATAATCTGCGACCTCTTCCCTTAATTATTAATAACAGCCAGTTCACATCACTTTTATTCCCAAATTGTCCCTCCGTTTCGTTTAAACGCCCGTTGAACTAGCGAGATTTCTTCAGGTCCACAAGGCAACCTACGGGCACCCCTGTCTCTTCTACGACCCTGTGCGCACCATGCAAGCGCTCACGATGCAAATTCTGCCATATTCTAAGATCAGCCATCTCCCTTACTACCAATTCCCAACCCGACGCCACCTCCACCTAACAAAACTTAATACTCCGCCTCTCCTGTAATTTCTGCCCTGCCTTTTACGTGGGTGAATGCCCCATCACCCTTTCCCTCCGCATGAATAACCACCGCTATTTCACCATCTCTCCCATCCTCCTTAATTAATCCATCCCTACTGACAATGCTTCCAACGACTATCATTAGATATCTGCTTCTCTGCTTCGGCGATTGAAACCCTTCTCAAATCTGCAAGTAGTATAGAGGTGAGAACCCGCGAGATGGCGCATATCTGGGTGCTCCAGTCATTTGAGCCATCCAATAGCCGCCAGCATATCCCCTCCCACCCCCTTGTCCGTTTCATATTCGTTTCTTACCTCTCCTCCCTGTAACCCCACACACATATCCGCCGAGAATAGCATTCTGATGATGACGACCGTGCCGTCGAAACGTCAAAACATCATGTGGGTCCTTTCTCGTGTTTCTGTTTTAAAAATCTATAACAGTGTTTAAATATACATACATGTAAATAAATAAATAAATATATATATATATATATATATATATATATAAATATATATATATAAATATATATATATAAATATATATATATAAATAACATATATATATATATATATATATATATAAATATATATATATAAATATATATATATATAAATAACATATATATATATATATATATATATATATATATATATATATATATATATATATATATATATATATATATATATATATATATAAAGGTATAGGCATATGTATAGAAAGAGAGAGAATTGTATAATGAAGGGTTAATTTTGTACGTAAACTGAAACATGGACATTAAAACTCGTGGCATTCAATGGATTCAGTCAAAAGTGACAATTTACATTATCATTTTACATGCCATATTTAAAAAATTAGACGGTGCCAATAATCGGGTCGATTAATGCTTTTTTTCTTGAAAAAATATCTATGAAATAACTGGTTTTAAACTAGCTGATATAACCCTCATTCGCCTAATAGAATAAAGGCGCTTATCCGTTCATCAATTGTTTCTTGAGAGTAACTTGGAATTTCATATTTTTTTTGGGGACTCAACTGTTCTCCGATTTGTATTGTCTCTCGTGTTGGATACCGGCGATTGCTCAGTCGCAGCATGCAGGCGCGATCGTTATTGCTTTCTTCGAATCCTTATCTGCGGACCGCTTTCTCATTGTTCTCTTCCTCCCCTTCATTGTCGTGTGCGGGACACAACGGTAATGGAAAGAGGGACACCGTGAATGTGCGATGAGGTTCCTTTTCCCAGGAATGCTTTACGCTTCAGCTCAGAAAATGCTCTCAGAGGAGCCTGTGTTTCAGAGGGCACTAATACCGTTCGATGCCGATTAAAAAAAATAGTTCGAATAATTGTTTTCGCTGGAAAGCCCCCTGAGAAACATCTTTATGCATTTATTGCAGTGTTTCCCTGAAGTTTTTGTGAATTATATGAGAAGACGATTTCCTTTGCGAGATTCCAACCGCGTTTCACGAAATTCAATGCAAACGAAATTATTTATTCAAAGTACATTTATTTCTGATTAACCCAAATATTTTCCTTTTTATAGCACAAATAATACGAAAAATAACAAAATTAGCGGAAAACTAAAATAGTAAGTAATTTTACCTGTCCACAGAAACATGGAAGAGAATTTTAAAGGTGTGAATAAAGTTAAGTAATATTCCTCTTCAATTCATTTATGACTGACCTGCTTGGAAGTTTCATGATACTTTTGAGATACAGCCTCACGCTTGTTTAATGATGATGGCGTGAAACGTCGAAACCGCTATGAATAATTAAAATGAACGGTTACAACAGTTTCTCATTACTCTACATCTAAGCAGAACCCCGCAAGCTGCCGCTTGTACGTGTGGTGGCGGGTCAACTGTCAAACATGTGCAACTATTAGTTCATAAATTAAATTGAATATATATTAAATCATACATAAAACACTCACGCCAGTATAACATATGCATGGCTGCATCATTTAATAATTGAATAAGTGTTGGTTTTTAAGTAAAGACACTCGGGCGGTTGGGTTAAATAAGGATTTGGAAAAAATTCAGAGAAAATCTGCTTGGTTTGTTAAAAGTTGCTGCTAGACGAGATGGCAGATATGTTTAAGAATTTAGGTTGAGAGCCCCCTGTGTGTGCATGTGTGTTTGTCTCTCTCTTCTTTTATCCTGGTTTTCGAATCTACCAATACAATTTGGCGTCACAATAGCAGCATCTGTGTCGAAAGAGCACTCGCGTCCTGTATCTTCCCATTAGTCTGTCTCCTTGCTCTCTTCAATCATCTCTTGAATCAAGGAACTCCCAGCATTATTCATTTATCGCATCCGGCACACATACGTGCTATTTATTCGTGACAATTTCAACAATGCTAATTTAGCAAACAATCTAATCCTCTAGCAAATTTTTCCTGAATCTTTTCCGGTTACTTAATTTACGCTTTTTCCAAAGGATGCAAGACGCTTGCCACGTGTTTAAAATTTGGCCAATCTAATATTTATGCAATGATTCGAGAAAGTGTCAGAATAAAAAAAATCCTACGTAAAATAATATTTCTAATTGACAGCTGAAAACAATTTTGGATTGAGTGCCGAAAATAAGTTATGTATACCTACTTTTCTTCAGAAATTCAAGAAAGATGCTACTTCAAAATCTGAACCCTCGAGCTGTTATCGCAAGACTAATACAAGGTGGCTGAAACCCGAGAGCTCATACAAAGGTTACAGGATCACCACCGTAGAAAAGGCTCAGACTATACATTATACTTTTCTGATTTGAGTGAGGATTTTCTTTTCGCACAGATCAAGAATTAAATATCCTGATAGGAAGTCTTCTGATTAAAATGTCTCAAGAGAATGTTTGCAAAATTACATCTACGCACTAATATTTGATTAATACTTTCAGAAAAGACGCCAAGAAGAATTTTATGTATCACCAATCCAAGGTAACTGATACAACGAATAAATACTTTTCCAGCATCTGGAAGGAAGGAAATAATAACTAATTTCATACGGGACCTAAAGCACGGGACAGGTCCTGTATGCCTCGCACTTCTCCGCCACAGAACAAGTGATTGACCAGAAGGGCAAGGCAATGCGTACGAAACTGTAAGATAAATTTCTCCCCTCGAAACTCCATTAGCATGCTACCACTTTTAAATTCAGGAAGAAGCCTGAATTAAAAACAACAGCGGTCCGTCTGTCTAGACTCATTCCCTGACCGAAAGCGAACGCAAGACATGGAGTAACTGACGTGTTTTTGATAACCTATTAACGGAGTAGCATTCCATCTCGTGCAAGCCCGCGGATATCCCTGTAAATTCAAATGATTTATTCAGTGGTGAAAAACACGAGCCCAAAGTTATCTCCTCTAAGTATTTTTAAATAAACGCCTCATTCTCTTTTGGAGAAACACCGCAGTCCCGACAATACTCGGCATTGTCCTGTCCACAGGCTAAATACCCAATAACTTTTCCCTAAAGTGGTGCTGGCCCTCTGGAGACATCCCCCACGCCATCTTCTCGGATTCCTCTCGCTGCCGCCGCCAGCCCGAAAGAATCCCACGAGAGTTGCTCCCCGCGGAGCGCGCGGCCTCTGGCGGATGAAAGGTCAACTAAATTCCTATCCCAAAAAGGGGGAAGGGGGGATGACAAGAAGCCGATGGACGCTCCAAGGGGGAGGAAGGAATAAGGGTGCTGGAGGAATCACCGGAGGGACTGCATGACATAAAAACTTAGTCTTAACGACTGGTGTATTTCGGCGAAAATTTTATTGCAAGAGAGAGAGAGAGAGAGATTCTCTTTGGCGCATGAGTTCCAAGTGGCGGTTTGTTCGTGGCCGCGTCATAAAGAAAAGCTAACTTTTAGGGCATTATTCTCGCTTTACAAAATAAATGCTCCTCGCCATATTTTACTTGCGCAGGGATTGGTGTTAAAAAAAGGTAACTGAGGACTAGAATTGACAGAAAACTTCACTCACTCGTGGGCAACTCAATAAATCACAATAAAACACGTAAATGGCTTGCTTGGAATAAATAAAACTAGGATAAAATTAAATGAATAATGATCATAAAATTCACTTAGCTTAAATTCCAATACCCTGGAAAATAATGATTAATCTAATAGGTTTTTTAAAAAAATCAAGTATTTTATGACAAATACAATGGAATGACAAATTTTTGGTTAAAGGTTAGTCATATTTGAAATATCAAAGAAGAAATACTACTTTTACCTCTATGCAGGCAAAATTACTACTTTTGTCTGTTTACGTCAAGGCTTTATCACCTGTTAATGCAGGACAGAGAGTTTAAAATACAATTATTAGAAGAACTTCCTAAATTTTCACCGTACCAACGGTGACAATCTCGCGAATATTATTTCAAAACATAATCCACTTCAATGACATCTGGAGTAAGCCGTATGAATATTTCTTTCCCGAATTCGCAATGATAAAGACAAATTATTGTCCATTGCCTATGCGATTCGTATCGTCCAGGCGTGGTTGACGAACTTGGAGAAATAAATACAAAATCTTTCAAATAAAAACATACTTTACGCAAGCCTTTTGGAATTGATGTAGGGAGGGCCACAATGAAAAATAGAAAATCCTATTCTTCTATTGTCTGGAAAATAAATGCGCTATTTCCTTTATCGTGTCTGAACCTCGGTAAAAAGATTTCCAACAAAAATTTCTTAGGCATTTCAAGGAAAGTCCTTCCTTCCAGCAAATGATACGCTTTCCGGAAAAGTGATTTAGAATACGAATACATCATGCCCAAGCATCGGGAAATAATTTATTCGATAGATAGTGACAAATGACAGAGTCTAATTAGCATCAAATTTTAATGGAAGTGGAAATAAAATCCTTTTGCATGAATCGGCACCTTAGGCAACGGCGTTTAATTCGGCGAAGTCTCCCTCGATTTCGTTGGTTGAATGGGATTAGAAAAGTAGGACAAGGTTCCGGTGAAATTTAAATTAATATTAAAAAAATGGCGTGAAGTTGAGAATGTCGGCAAGATGAGCTTTCCACTCTAGTGGTCACTGGAGGAGTTATTAACAGATGTCGTTAAGAAATTTCCACGCAACACCAAAAATTTGTGTGTTGATGTGTTAAGAACGTGTCAATCAATTTAAAATCTGTAGCTAAAAGTATCAAATAGGTGAGATGGCCTAACATCTGCACACTCAACTTGGATGTCATGGCTGTATTTATAATTGTAGGATATGATCGCATAGACTTTCGTCATAGACGCCGCTTCCTCAAATGCCACGCCTATTGCAAAAAACCTGAAAGCAGACAGGTAACTATAAGCATCACATCTAATTGGCATCACTAGAATAATAAATACAAGGCTATATTATTTCTGCCGTTACTCTACGTAATTCGAGGGTCATCCGGAAAGTAGTACCCGTTCGTGAAATAAAGACACAAAAGTAAATATTAACAAACATAAAAAATTTTATTTGAAAGAGGATACTTTAAACTACTTCTCAACATAATCTCCAAGCAAATTAAGGCATTTGTCATAACGTGTGACAAGTTTCTGTATTCCTGCTGCATAGTCCTTCGCCGCCAGCTCATTGAGATACGCGAGGGATCCATCTTGCACAAATTTTTGCATAATGCAGATGGTGTTTAACAATTTCATGAACAATTGTTCGAGAAACATTGGGAAAATGCTCACAGATGTCATCAATTGTGACGCGCCGATCGTTCCTCACGAATTCGTCAACTGAGCTCACCAGTTGGTCTGTAATGACAGACGGTCTCTCCGAACGCTCATCGTCGTGTGTGTTCCCCCTCCCCATGTTGAAGTTGCGACACCACCGCCGAACAGACGACTCGTCCATTACATTGTCTCCATACACCTCCTTTAATTGGCGATGAATATCACATGGGCGAACGTTTCTTGCATTGAGGAATTTAATCACTGCCCTCACTTCACAACTGGCGGCGTTCTCAATTTTTTTAAACATTGTAAACAATCACAGAAACAACACAGGCAATGCTAGCGTCACGCAACTTGGCTCAGAGAAGGCAGACAAGCCACTGAAGCTATCTGACCTCGTCCAGCGGCTACTCGCGTCGTCAGCACTTCATGCGGCACGAACGGGTACTACTTTCCGGATGACCCTCGTACATAATTCATATTTAACTTTTTTACCTTTGTCGTTTTAACTTGAATTAAATGTTATTCGTTAAATTTTATCAGCTCAGAGCAGAATAATTTTCATGTGATGTTCAGCTGTAAAGATTACGTGATTGTTCTAAAATGCAGACTAGCTCATCTGATTTGACACGGTCTTTTTATATCATATTTCATGTATTTAATGTTCACAGAGGTGTGCTTACCAAGATGAAGAAAGAAAGGGCTTAGGAAAATATAATACCTCTCGAGTTAAAGATTGTTGAAGAGAAATCAGCGTCCACCTCCCTCAGATATCAGTAAGGTATAAAAATAGGAACGCGTTTTCATTACTTCTCAGTGCACACCGACGCTGAACTACTATTCAACTGGTACTTAAAGTACGTGTCAAGCGTCGTTCGGGAATGAGGGAGGGCATGTTCCTATATATTTAATCTATTAGTTTGGCGGCGCGACGAATTTTAGAGCGATCTAATAAAGTTGATATACTTAGAAAGATGAAGATGAATATGCCTAGAAATGTTCGTTATGATAAGATGTTTAAATTATCCACAAATAATATTAACATGTTATTATTATCCGCCTTATATTGTAGACAGGGATAAAATTCATGGAATTCAATTTTGGAAAAGAAACTTATAAACTCATTTCTTAAGTAATTTTAAGCATTCTTGCCACTTTTATTATTATATTTTGAAACCCAATAACGCCAGTGACAAATCACCATCTGAATGCACAGTTTGGAGGATGATAAAGTTTGATATGATTGAGTTGTATTGGCAATAAGTAATGACAACCACAGCAACAAATGCCGCAATGTGCAATTTAAACCAAACAGCTCAATATGCAATATTCATTTCGAGACTCATAGAGATAACTAATACCGTCAGGGAATCTAAGATTTCAATAACTACAGCCTGAAGCTGTCTTCGCTTGGGTGACAGCACCTACCAAACCGCGCCCACAGCGCAGAAAGTAGGCCATTTGCACCACTGAAGCTTCCCTACGATTAGGCTCCCTACTCTCTGTGGGATGGCGGAGTGGGCGAAAAGGTTCTAGGGGTCGCGCCGTCTTTCGCGGAGCCGCCGCGGGGGTCGCCGCCGGGGAGACGGGAGACCAGTCGGATGATCGCAACCGGGTGGCGTGGGAGGGAGTGGCCTGGGGAGAGTCGGGAGGGAGGAGGAGGGCATGTGTGAAGCAGCAGACTGTGATGTCATCTTACGGTTTCCTAGTTGGGTGACTGTCCCCGCCGTGACCTCTGCTACTATCACCTCTTTCTCTCTCTCTTTCTCGCTCGCTCTTTCCCTCCCTCTTCTCGTGGAGGGAGAGGGAAGAGACATCTGGTAATTGAACAAAGGTAAAGAATTGGCGGAAGATAGAGGAAGGAAGGAGAGGAGAACGCCCTCGCCTACGAAGATTTCCTCGCGGACGGGAGAGGATGGTAGCCAATGAGGATTATGCCGGCGAATGGCGTTGCGTGGGCGAGGTTTGACGACCTCTTTCTCACCGCGATCATACTCGAAAAGTGGGAAACCTAACATCCTGATGCAATTCACACGCGTCCTCCGGCCTGAATTACTTGCCTTATTCTGTGCGCGTATATTGCGTCCATGAGAGCATTTTTACTGCCACCACGCCAACGCGTAATTGTACGTAAAACAAGCGGTGTAGAATAACTGACATCGGGTGATGCTTTCTTTCTTGGAATTAGGAGAGCCGAGGATACAAGCGGAATTATTATTAACATTCTTTCCAGCATTTCTCAGGCCTCCTCAAACTCGTAAGATAACCCATGTTTTCGATTTGATATAAACTTCATTTAATTTATTATTGTTTGTCTAGATTATGCATAACACTTAAGTATACGCATACGTCTAGAGAATAAATTGATATAGAACCCTTGGATTTTTCCTCCAATTTTTGAAGGAAGTGTTGGCTCCCGATTTGGCTTCCAAAAATATTCAGTCATTTTTAGATATATTTAGCAATAAATTGTCTTTTTTCTCCAACACAACCGGCATAATATGAGAAAACATCAAGCAAATGTTCCCATTATTTCATAGTTATCATATCAGTGCATGAATTGGATGTATTAGCCCTAAGAAAATTGATATTTGCTATTTATGAGTTATATTCCCATACGAAAATATGTAATTATTGATAATTCATTTCGAAAAAATGTGAATAATGGGAGTTTGGAGAATAAAAATCATTTTATTTCAAAAATATTGAAATCTTGAAAAGCTTTACTTAGAAATAATTAACTTAGAAACACAAGGATTCAACAAAACAATTTCTATACTATGTGATTCTTCTAAATTTCTGTAATTAAATTAGGCATTAGAGGAAAATCACCTTCATGCCGAAAGGTTTTCTAAAGAATAAGTGTTGAACTGGTACCTGCTAAGTAGTCAAACCTAATCTGGACTGTGTCATTTTCAAATAGAGGTGACAGATTTAATATTTATTTCATAAATCAAACGCCTATCATCTCATTAATGAATTCTATCTTCAATAAATATATGTGAGAGAATTAGTGAGTATTTTAAATCTTAGTTCGTATGAAAATTACGAAGAATCCGTATTATTTGGATTCTGAAGGTTAACCTTAGGTCGTGCACGAATTTGGGATATACAAAGATAACCCTAAGTTACTGAACGTGATAATACTGTAAACCTTTTCAAGTGACTCGCGCCAATCCCATCCGTGCAATCGCGCTAATCCTATCCAGAAAACGTTTCAAGTTTTACACTGAAACCACTCTGATAATTCCTACATTGATCGCGGAATCTAAACAAAGGGAAGCGAATAACCGGTGGGATCAAAGAGAGAGATTCCACGCCGGTGTAGGGATTGGCTTAACGCTTCGGGCTTCAATTATTGGAATTACTTGTGCGGGAGTGGATGGTGACGGGGACGTAAAGTGGGAAGCGAATAGGGAGGCTCGATGGGGAGTGAGAGGTTGTTGATCGGCACCTGCGGAGAGGAGGGAGAGAGGTGACCAAGAAGCTTATAGGAGCTGATGGATGTCGGAAGGTGGCTTCCCTCTTCCAGGGACTACTATGTACTATCCCAGAGATTAAATCCTGAAGATATTTCTCATTCCCACGCATTCGCAACCGAGAAGAAAAAGCGACGATATGAAAACGGTTTCCGTCTTTTCATCGGATGACAAACGAGCCGAAGACACCGAATACTTATTCTGGCTCGGAGAAGGCGAAGCACATATTTTAAGTAGCCATTTTTCCATACTCGCCTGTTGGGTATTGATTGTCCTTTTAGGAAAATCGTCAGAATACGAGTATAGTATTTTTCAAGTTCAAGAAAACGTCTTGGCTTTAATTTGAAAACGCGACAGTGCATAATGTATGGTGAAATATGATGTAATTCAGTAAGATATTTTAACGCACCCTTTGCTAACGCATGCATTGCAATATGGATTAATTTTTCCGAAACTTGAAAGTATGTCAAAGACAGTGGACATTACCGCATTACCGAATTCTTCTGATTGATTAGTTTTATGACCATCGGACTTAGATTTCTGTGTCTCTTCGGTATTTGTTTTTTTAAAATGGGTATTAGAAGTCGAAGTGTGAAAGACAATCCATCGATTTAACATGATACGCATTTCTTTATATTTTATTGATATACAGTAATTTACTCCGAAAATATGCAATAAATTCTTTCAACTGTCGTAAATAAAGCAGGATCCAGTGGCGGTGTGTTGACGACCTCGCCTACCAATTCAGAGATCGCGGGTTCAAATCCCGCCTAGGTGGGTATTCCTCCACCATTCTCCTATAGGGCATGGATATTTGCGATTGTCTTTACTTAAATGCATAAGGGCTGAGTGGGAGAAGGGACTATGAAGTCTTAATCTCACACCAATAAAGTCTTCAAATTAATAAATAAATACGCATTGCATTTTAAGGCAATCCCCTGGGAACATAAATATTGCCCGAATCCAATGCTACTTAGATGGAACTATTTTAATCTAACACTGTTTTGACAGATAAATTCACGAGGGAAAATACAGGAAGTCGAATGAATTGATACAATGCCCACAAAATGCTGCTGATATCTACATAAGCCTGCAAGCCGCCTTGTTAGTTCTACATACGGTACAATCCGTGATATTTAGAGTAGACAATGTTTTCAAAAAATAACAAAAAATAATTTTCTATAAACAGATATCGGTTGTATGATCTCACCATCAATGTATACACCCTGAATACGGTGTTTAAGAGAAAAAAATTACCTCATGAAATAAATGATTACGGGACATGCAACAAACAACAGATATACGCATTATGAAATTCCCTGAACCACACCTTTTTTGTGCTTAGATTCGTGTTTACGAAAAATGTCCAACACAGCCGAGGTTTTTCCAAAGACTTCTTCATATCTTCCACTCTTACCATGATGAAGACGTCTCAATAGAAGCTTCTGATTTCGTATATGAATATTTTCTCTATCCGAAGATTAGTTGACTGCGTATATCCATTCTTTTCTTTCTGAATCAAATTTCTTTAAACAAAATAGATCTTTATTTCTCACATCCATTTTTATTATTCGACCAAGTACTTAATGCTTTGTCTTCATCCTGGGGCCTCCCAACTCAAATTCCCTCTTACAATATTCTTCAGTCAGCCACTGCGTCCTAAGCGGTGTCAAATCCTCCTGGTTCTTCCAAACCCGTGCCACTGCACTCCATTCCTTCTCTTTTCCAGCACATGCATCGTTGCAATTCCCTGCATCTACGTAATTCAAGATTCGTGTTTTTTTGGCATCCCCGCCACACACCCCGGATGTGGCAGGAGGCTATGATAAACGTGCGCGTCATAAGAAGCAAAACATTCTTTATGACCTTCAGTTGACTCGAATCTTTCTGTTCTTCTCCGCATTTCGGCGAGAGGGGTGCGTGGGAGTTGTTGGGAGATTGTGCCCCCCCTCATCCATGCCACCGCGTGGAACGAGACGAGAGTAATGGAGGGAAAGAGAAAGGAAGGAATTGGACGCGGAACCGCAGAAATCTGTCGACTTGGCCGGATTGCCGGCGGGGACGCGGACGTGTGTGTGTGGAGGGGAGATCGATGGAGGGTGGCGTGTGGGAAGGGCTTGAGGTATAAGAGGAGGAGGAAAAAAAAGAGTGGTTTCCGCATTTTCATCGGCGTCTCGCCGGACATGTGTTAACGCGAATACTCCTCCCTATGGATAGCGACTCTTCCTGGCGCACAAACACACGCAAGCAACATACATACATACGCACTATAAAACATCCCCCGCGCAATTCCACCCCCCCTCTCTCTCTCCCTCCCTCCCTCTTGCACACACCAGCATAATGTATGTGTCCCCCACGGAGACTCTGACTTTATCTCCCGCTCGGAGATCTCCTCCTACCCCAGGGACGGACGAGACGGAGAGGGGTTGTGGGGAATACGGTGAGGAGTCATTCTCCCGTGGGAGACAATCCGTTCCCTCTTTCCAACCCCCTTCTGCACCGACCCCCAACCCATCTCGCCCTCCGTAAAGGTGGTGGAGGGGGGGAGAGAGAGAGAGGATGCATAAAGAGGAAGATTCCCTCGACTCGGCCATTTTTCCCCTTTCCCCCTCCCCGTCTCAACCACCAACCCCCTTGCATCTCTTCCCGCCCCTCACCCCTCTTCGGAACGGCTCTCTCTACCGTGCTCTCCCCGACCGTGCCAAAAACCGAGATCCCGAGGTATGCTGGGAAAGGTCGAAAACGCTCGCCCCGCCGACCGGCGTCCTTCGGCATAAGCGCTGTCGGGAGGGTCAAGGTCTCCCCCATGTTCCCCCCGCCTCCCCCCCTCTCTTCGGCCATCAACGCGGTGTGAAGCTCTGGGCCGAAGGGAACGAGCGCGGGGGTTGGAGGAAACGCTGGGAGGGAGGAATAAGGCGGGTGAAGAGGGAGAGAAGGAGGGTGCTACAACACCCGTAGGGACGGGGGTGGTGAGGACAGGGTGGGGGAAGAGTTTCTGGGGGGGAGGGGGGTTGTTGGAGGGCGTGCGGATTGAGAGAAATGGCTTCTTCTCTCGTCTCTCCTCCGGCCGGCCCTTTCCCCAATCTCCCACCCCCGCTCTCGACGGCAGACAGCGACGAGGCTCACACAATATCCGCGGTGCCGTGGGTGTCCGTGCGCGCCCCACCCCCACCCTCCAGCCCTCCCTCGCTCCCTCTCCACCCGCTGTGCCGCGGACGCAAGAGTACCCGGCAGATGGAGCGGATTCGTGTTGGAATACCCACGGAGTCATGTGCTGTTGGGATTGCCTGTTCTTTTTCTTTCGCGTGCTTTTTTTTTCTTTGTTTCCCCATCCCGATTCCCCTCTCCATCCCACTCCTCTCTCCCCGCACACAAACCTCGCTCTCGAGGCCTCTCTTGACAATGCATGGTCCGAGGAGAACATGCGTTCATACAACACTTTTTCGCGTTCCTCGTTTGTCCTCCCGCTGATTTTTCTCCATCGCCCGCTTCCATCCATCATCGGGCCTCCCCCACTCCGTCGCCCTCCCTCCGCCACCCCACGCTCCCACGCCATTCCCCCGTCAGAGAGAGACCCGGGGTGCTTCCGGGACACTGCTTTTGTCGGGGGGCTATGGACTCCACAGAAAAATATATATCGCGTTCGTACCGAGTGGACGCTGGGAATAGCCAACAACCAAAAGCCGAAAGCCCTATTCACTAGGATATTGCGCCACCCTTTACGGGATTCTTTCCCAATGTTTATCCACCAATTGAAATTTTACATTTCGGCGGACGTGGGCATTGACAAAAGACGGAAGTGGGACTGATGAAACCAAAGTCGGCCGAAATATCAATTATTTTCCGGGAAGCTCTAAATTAAATTTTACCAAGGCAAAAAATATCAACAAGTTAAATTATATAGAAACCCTAAACACAGTAATCAATCCGAAGGTCAGTTTGCAAGGTGATAGTAGAGTTCACCCAATTCTAAAACCGATGGCGTGTGAAATTCGCACATCAGGGTAGGGGGGCCAGTTCCTTTCCCTGTGCCAGTTATGGTTTCCCATGAAGATCTGTTACCCAAGAAATATCACAGCTAGGATGAAATTAAAGTTTAGGTTAAATTATACTTTTTGAAAAAAGCGTATATCCATAGGAGGTTTTATTTTTTCTATTTTAGGCTTTGGAAACTTTTAGAAATTGCCTAGGTTCATTCACTGTCTCCTACAGGGTCACCTTTTAACTTATGGAAAAGAGTAACTACTTCACGAATGAAATATAATTTTCAACGAACAGGAAAATATTTAGGAAGTAACACCAATGAGGCCAACTGGCAGGTGAATGAGTAAGAGTTTTGAGTCAAAGTACTTGGCTTCAATTAGTTCATAATTATATTAAACTCAATTATATTTACTAAAATTAAATCAGAGTTATTGAATCTTAATAAATTATTATTGTTATTCAGAAATCAAAGAGTATTTGGATATTCTTTGATTGAACCGAAGCGGGTGTAAGAGGCCTTATTACTATTATTAGCAGTAGTTTACGGGGTTACTGTATGTTTATGATGGACCGTGGCGCTAACCACCAATCAACTCGTAATCCCTAACTAACGTGACACATAGTATCCTTAAACCCAACACTGCATATTATAATGGCTCATTCTTTTTATAACTCTATAAAACTCTCTAACGCAAAGGCAAATATATTCCCAAGGCTACTAACATATGTAATCACAGGAAATTTAATTGAAAAAATGCAGTTATGTTGACGCTTAAGATAACCAATGGTGTTGTTTTAAATTTTCTTTTGTCTGATGCGTGAAAATCAGTGATTTCCAGAATTAGCGATACATTTATTTCCACAAGTTAAGTGGACCCTCGAATCATTAGTCTTTAGACGGCTGTATTATCATTATCACTACCCTAATATGCTGCTCTATGCGGTAAAGCCGTTGCTCTTTTTAACATCTCTTGCGAATGTCTTTGCTAATTATTTTTGAGTTTCCTGCCTAAGTTTATTGACTTATCAACTCATCGAGTTTGGAACTCTTTTCATCCTGCTTCTCCAAAACACCTCATTTCAGTTTTTACCATATGGCAACTTGACCAAAGGGCATATGTTATTTCCAACATTTTGCTCTACTCTTCCAGATTAGATTGAATGTTAAATGTCTTTCTATCTGGTTTTTCTGCAAGCATAAAGCCAAAGATTTCTTCCAATTCTTCCCTAAAAGAACCTTTCCTCGTATGTCATATTTTCTTTGATATTCGTACATCTTTATTCATATAATACTCAATTTCTCATTTTTTTGTGATTAAAATATTTTCTCTCCTATTATTTTGCTACCCATAAATCATAAAATTGCTGAAAACTAAGAATAAATGAGGTTAAAGATAAATAACGAAATTTTTAACTTAATCAATTTGAAAAAACAAGACCTGGTCATTAATTCTTTCGGTTCGTATCTCACGTGAAGTTAATAGCATAATTTTGTCATGCTCAGGAATAGGAAGTGGAATAGATAAATACTAAACTACACGTACACCAGGGTGATAATCAATTATGTTTACGTCGATTGGTGTCATTAGTACGAAAGGATCTTAACCCTTTCCTTTGAATGGAGCCAGCAGGTCCATAACTTAATCCAACTCACAAACGGAAATCGTAATTCCGCAATTAATGTCCTTCCACCCTTGGGAATAAAACCCAGACAGCGTGGGAAGCCACCTCCTCAATCCGGTTGGGTCTTGGTATGCAGAGGCAATAAGACCCTCCACGCGCGACGTCATACGGCTAGTTAATGCATTCGACCCTCGCGGTTGCAATAGTCAGGCACACCAACTCTATTTATGATGCCTATGGATCTAAACCCAAAAAAAATTACAAGAGAAGTTGCAGTTATTGGAAACGGAAAAAAAATTCTCCTTGCAGATTACGCAGGAGCTATTTGAAAAATTGTTGGTTTTTCAAAGTGAACTCAGCAGTCAAAAACATTAAAAGTTCAAACATCATAACCAGTGATAGGTAGTAAAATGATGGGCGTGACATATTTGTCAGTGACGTTTATGTCATTGGAATTTTTTCTCTTGCAATCCTTACTTGAAAAAAAGGAAAGCTAGTGTTTGCGATTTCAAACGTTATTAAGTTTAGCTTTGTAAGATGGAATTTATGGAATTATGTTAAGTATTGATAATCATCCAAAACACGCGCGTTAGCGATGCAAATAGTCAGTTGCAGGCTAGCGTGAAGCCAGATCATGAGATCAGCTCTGCTTTCACATTAAATTTTGCTCTGACCTAGACAGAAGTTTGCAGATATATTTTGCGTCTATATAATCTCTGTTTGGGAGAGTAAACTTATTTTAATGAAACAAATTCTGAATGACTAAATTTTTACACTGGGGCTCTAAGGCGAATGATTTTTACCCTCTGAAATTGTTGCGTTGTAATGTAAACTCAGCGGATGACTCTGTTAAAAGTTACTGTAGCGGAATCTCCCGCAATTTCTTGAAATTTGTCAAATTTAACAATGAGAGTATCTATCCTCAATTTATGTGAAATTTGTATTAAATAAATGTATTTCAGTCGATCCAAATTTCAGACTACAAGCCGCCCCGACAGCGTGTGGCAGGTGGTTCTACGGAAATATTAGGTATCGATTTTATTTTCTGAGATTTAGAAGCCCAGAAAGTTTTTCCGATTATTTTTCTCTCTTTTTCTGCTCCTAATATAGTTAAGAACAGTGAAAGAAAAAGAATTGGATATGCATTTCTTGTTCAGCAGCCCATTCAACTTAGTGTTGTCTTCCACTGGCATGCTGTGATAGTAATATTCCTTATGTGTTAGTATTAAACTGAAATTATTTGTATGAATACAAAATTTAATGGATGAAGTCGTTCGTGTGATCTACGTACTTCCAGTGAATACCCACAAAGAGTATCCTTCCTGGTTACCGCTGCCAATTATTTCGCAACGATTTCTGTTCTTTTACAATGATATCCCACGAAATGGTTAGCTTTTCTATTTATCTTGCTTGCTTCGTTCCGAAATCAGGTCCTCCTGCACGGGGCCTGATACTTAGCTGGAATTCGAGATTTGCAATTAACGCGAAATAACAACTCTCTTAAAGTGTTTTTCGACAAATATTTCCCCACTATTATTTCGATAAACTCAATTATTTCTTTAGTGAAACCCCACAGATGTAGTTAACACATATTCTCCGTGGCCGATCGCTTGCACATTATGGCAAATTTAGTTTCAACTGAATAGATCGCTTAATTTTCAGCGTGCTAAGGGAAAATCCATCTCGCGGAAACCCAATTTTCCAATCAATCCAACGTTTGACTTCGGAAAATCATATGTGGCTGAATATTTTCGGTCATCCCCCAGTACTCTCTCTTCACGTACCTTTCGCTCTCGCGATGGGAGAAGATGAGTCGGGGCAGGATGGCTGTTGCGTGGACGAGGGAGGAGATGGTTGGTGTTTCGGTGCGACCTTTTGAGTCGCCGATGCGGGGGAAGAAGACGGTTGCTGAAGTTCCATTCGGAAAGGGGGAATTGGAGGCGAGCCAAAGTAACGGGAAGCCTGTGGCGGAAGGAGTACGGACAGACGGTCCGGGGGCAGGGAAGGAGTAAGACGGCGCGGAGGTAAGGATTGACTACCTACTCTTGCGCTTGCGCCTCTCCAACGCCCTAGACACATGATCGTTCCCTAAATCGTCTTGCGGAAGCAAATTTCAGACTCTTAGCAGGACAAAATGCAAAGCATTGCAGCCCAATTTATAAAATATCATTATGAATAAACGTATTCACAACGCGCTCATAGGGAAACCTAGGCTGTGAGTCTTTAGAGAACGGAAGGTTATATATTAAAATCCAAAAGATGAATACTACTCGTGAGAGTATGGTGCTGAAACAAAAGATATAAATGAAACGATCACATGCGTACATTTACGTGAGAGATGTACAATTGGAAGTTAAGTGCAACTGAAAATCATACGAACCGATATGAAGAATCATGTTTCTCTCGCGGAGTTTATCGTCACAATAGTAGAACACATTAGGAAAACTGAAAGGATGAATTTTTACAGCCTCTTACCTAAAAAATATTTATTCTGACCTGTTCCTATATTTTGTATCATTATCAGATACGTACAAATAGCAGTCAGAATAAATAATTTCACAGTGCCAAACTGAAAATAATCCTCCTTTCATTATGCATCGGATTCACCACAATAGTCCTATCCACTATAATTTGCACAAGAAATAAAATATACCCCCGTTTTGTTCTCAATTTCATTAATTAATAGGAATCTCCTCTATTTAACTCACTCCTCCTGCCAAACGGTGTCCATACACCCTGCGGTGGATTGCAGGGTATATTGGGAATCTAGATTAACGCTAATGATCGCTAAACTTTAAAATATCAATATCGAAATTAAATAAGTAGCTTTATTATTCCATTCGAACTTTATTAAAACACAACCTAGGTTTCAACGTTAGACGTCATCATCAGGTGATGATGATGATTACGTCCTAAGTCGAAACATAGGTCGTGTTTTAATAAAGTTCGAGTGGGATTACGAAGTTACTTCTTTCATTCCAATATGTTGTGTAAATTCCTTAAAGTTAATCCTGAGACGATAAATGTGATGTATTAATTTTCAATTCAGCTGGATCAGTGAAATCACATCGGGGGATCCGAGTCATGTAGATATAAAGGAAACTTACATAAAAGAATTAATTCGCACACACATAAGAAATTCGCTCACCCACGAAAAGAACGCAGTGAGGTTTTCCCCAGGTTCATTCTCATTTGTTACACATTTTCTTGCAACACTTTCATCACCATGATCAACATGAAGGTTTTTTTTTTAATGGCAGGGGTAGACCACATAAACCGTAAGGTGGATGAAATTCACGCATCCGCAAAGGGGAGCCAGTTCCTTTCTCTGTACCATATTTGGTTTTCCTTAAAGCTCCAATTTCCATTAATTCGCATCTAATTAGGTCGTCTAAAGGAAATCGCTCGGGATTCGAACCTCGGACCTACATTCATTATCCTTACTCGCCTCCCACTGGACTACTACGCTGCATCATTCTGTACCATTAATCTTGAGCGTCACTTTGGTCTTTACAGCATATTTCGATTGCTTAATTTAAACAACATTGATCGAGGTTTCAAGCACGCGTGGTGGAAAAACATTTTAGGAAGAGAAAGTTTTTTTTATGGTAAATTTATCACATTAGTGGAACAGGATAGGAATATTGGACGGGATGAAGGGAGGAATAAAGTACTCAGAGATGAAGAGGGACGTGATGTAGAGCAGGATGATGGATTCTGTGTTTGGTTAGTAGTCACAAAATATTTATTTAGTAGCTGTGTCCATCCAAAAACCTACCTTAACCGGTAGATTACCTTAAAATATATATCCATAGCTTTTTCAGTGTATTTCAAGATCTCGGATTGGGACTCTTAGATATGCGAACACTCAGATCGAGATTAACCCTATCGATATAATACCAATCGCGGTGTTTTGCATTCGATGGAGAAGATACCTGAATCACATAGGCAGGAGGGATAATTGTTACAAATAAGATAGATACTCGTAGACTGCCGGACGGCTTCAAGTTTTCGTTTAATCCACGCACTATTCGCGACAATAGCTCAACGGGGAACACCAGGACGTAAATGGGCAAACACTGGCAAAAATAGTTGGAAACATACAAGTTACATTCCCCTCAAGTCAATTAAATGGGTTGCGCCCAAAGACGTCACACGACCCTGAGCGGGTAGTGAGGTGTCATGTGAGTACATTTGTAGATCTGATGAATTCTGCATTTTCCGTCCTACATGTGCGAGAGAGCTGTCCAGAAAGTAACCTCCGTTACGCTATAAAAAATAAACTGGAATAGACGCAGAAAATTTATTATTTTTATCTCAAATATACATGTCCCTAATATTTTTTATACATTTTCGCCAAAAAAGATGAAAAATATTGTCATAGCTCTGAACTAGTTTACGAATTTCTTCATCATTAAAAAATTCTGCCGCCTGAGATCTCAATCAACCGAAGACGGCATCTTGAAGTTCCTCGTCGAGACGAGCACAAAAAAATGTGGTAGCCCAACTTTTCAGTCGTGTTTCCATTCAAAAGAGTCGTAGAAATCTGTGGCAAACTTTCTAAAGATTTCAGATATCGTAAAACTCGGGTTTTCACGAACTTTTTCGTTAAATTACCGGCGCAGTTCATTAATCATCACATACGGGTGGCCACTTCTGTCGCCAACATGGACATTGGTGCTCACTTTTAAACGAGTGACAACACTGACGCAAAATTCTTGTCACTATTTACATTTGGTCCGTTCAGAGCAAATATTTTCCGATGAATATCAGCAACTTTCAATTTTATTTTATCAGTAAAAACCTTATCACTGAACGGACTTCACATTTGGCGGGAATTTCAATTAAATTTTACATTTTGACTCGCTATTGTAAACAAACGATAAGGGGCGCAACCTTCCAACCACTGCAGTGAGGCGTACTGACATACTCTGTGCGTCAATACAGCGACCATTCGGATTCCTTTGCAACTTCTCACGCAAACACGAAAACGGAAGTTACTTTCTAGACAGATATGATAGAATGCATAGGCAGGTGACTACGTTGTATGTGAACCCATCCTTTTAATGGGTTTTATTATTTATCTTCTTAGTAGTCTGCGGAGTAGTTACTATCAGCATAATAACTGTGATGTGTAGAACGAATATTGCCAGAATGGAATGTTATTCACCCCAATTCCACATGCCTTTTCGATGAATCACGGGAGTGATGTATTTTGTAAGTATTGAGGTAAACTTGGTATGGCTAGTGACTTAATACCCCCTCCCATACGTCCTTGAGACGGCATATGTGGTTGTGAATAGATGAAAATCACCTTGGAGACCAAAGGTCCATGCCCTCATAAAAGGAACTGCTTGGGCCTAAATATAATTTTAAGAACCTAAACTTATTAATAATTTAATATTTAATGGAATAAATATATTAATACAAATCGCGAAGACAAAGGAAATATTGTGTTTAACGGTGCAATTTTAACACTACGGGGCAGTTTCGCCTGCCATGCACTGAGCCGCAAGTAAATGTTTAGGTATTAGGTTTTATTTTTAGACAATAAAATTAGCTTTCACCCATTGATAGGACTTCACTTTAAGTGCCCCATGTTCTGAAACACTAAAAAGAGATAACTATCCTTCTTGAAAATTTACCAAGAGTATGAAAATATGAGTATTTTCAGTAGAAAACACTTGAAAATAAATTCTAAATTATACATTCTGAACCCATGCGATTAACTTCATCTACTGGGTGGGACTCAAACTGTACAGTGAAAGCAGTTGAAGCAAAACCCTATGAAACCTTTCTAATCAATGTTCATGTGAATTGGCTATTAATTATTCTGAATAAGGAGAAAACAATTTTTCCTAAGAAGCCGATAAAAAAATTTTAAACTGTGATCGCAAGAGGTTAGCTAGCTAAGAGTTCAAAATATTAACACCTGCAAAGACTTTTTTCTCATTAGTCATGAAGTGATTGGATCTATTTCACGATTTTTGGAAATTCAAAACGAAGCGCATAGAAGGTGGCAGACCTTAAACTTGATCTATTTTCTTTTGAATCTATGCCCACAAACGTGGTGAATATATTTAAATGAAATGAAATAATTTACTTTGTAATTCCACACACTTTATATAAAAAACACGACCCAGGTCTTGACGCTGAACGCCATCATCAGGTCTGATAATGGCGTTCAATGTCGATACCTGGTACGTGTTATTTAAATAAAGTGTGTGGAAATACAAAGTAAATTATTTCATTTCAATATGTTATGCAAATTCCATAAAGTTACGCCTGAGACAACAAATTTTCAAATGGTGAATATACTTTCTCAAACATTTTGGCGAAGAATAATAAACTGCTAGTTTTATTAAGTTCGAATATTGGTTCAGTTTACAGGCAAATTTCACAGGTGAGCTGGAAAGAACCTGAAGAATAAATGCGGTTGCCAAACACGTTTGCCATCTGTTCATTCAAAAAAGAAGATAGGGAATCGAGAACTAGGTTGACTACCTATCTATGATGGGGAATGGAACACCATGGTAAACATCCAGGGTAAAGGTCGTAAAATAATAAAGATACCGGAAATCACAGACATTGGCCAGGGTGTACACTTGGTTTTGCAGGGAATGGAACAGGATTGGACGAATGGGATGAAACGTTTCCAATCACCAATATTGACGGATATCTATATTACGTGTTGAGGCGTTAAAATATTTCCGCATCCTAAGACAATGGAATAAGAGTAATTCACTGGAGAAAAGGGATAGTAAAATTTTCATTTAGTGTGTAATATCATTTAATTATGATTTGGGTATTTATGATCATCAATTGAACCGCGAACGCTATGTTTCATTTTTGGACGCAAGGCGTGAGTTTAAAGGAGTAAAAGTAAGCGGGATATCAGAAGGATAACATTGCAAAAGAATAACTCACATCTTGTGTTCGAGGTAAAATACAACACGCTGACACACTTATTGTACATAAAATTCGGGAAAGGACGACGGCACGGAACCAAAGTAGCAGAACCGGGGAAGTCTTCCAAGCTCTCATCTTTTCGGGGTGTCCAAAAAGGGAGGGGAAAAGAGGGGAAATATTTGTAGCAAGCGGCGATCCATTACATCCACGTGACTCTTCCTCTTTTTTGTTTTTTTTTTTAATCCTTAGTTGGCCGGTCCGGCGCAGGTAATGGCTCTGCTTGACCGCGCAGTGCCAAAGGGGATGCTAGTGTGTGAGCAGGGGGGGTGGGCGGTTCGAGGGTGGGTGAGTGTGGGGGGGGGGAGTTGTTGGGAAGGAGGGTGAGGAGAGAGAGAAGAGGTGAGAAGGAGGGTGGTGCGACTCTTTTTAAAAGTCTACGCGGTGGCGATGAAGGAGTTGCAATTTGTTGGGAGGGAGAGGGAGAGAGAGAGGAAGGGGAGTCCAGGGAAGAGTATCGCGGGGGGGGAGGGCAGGTGATTGGAAAGGAGGCCGGGAGGGGGGGAGTTGTTGCGTTTGGGTGTGTGCGTGTAGGAGGAGGAGAGAGAGACGGAGAGAGAGAGGAAGAATAAAGTGGGAGGGAAAGGGTGGGGGGGGGGTAGAGAATGGACACCACCCTCCTCCAATCCGCCCATATGATTTTTGAATCCACCCGGAATAACGAAACCAGTTCCTCAAATTACTCCCGTTCCAGCCTCCGCTCCGCAGTTTTGCCGTTCCATTCCCCAAATTGCCTCAAATCTCTCTCCCCCCACCTCGAGACCCCCGGCGGGGGAATATCGAGGTGGGTCAGTTGGAGCGGGGGGGGGAAGAGAAGGATGAGGGAGGATCTCGCAGGGGCCCCAAAGAGCGTAATTCTACACCCATGTCCACACCTACGCTATCGCGGAGGAAGAGGGGATGGGGGCGGAGGAAAGCTCCCTCGCGCTGTCCCATCCCCCCAACCCCACGGCCCGGCCCATTCTTCCCCCCACCAATCTTCTCATCCTCCTCCATTCTCCCGCCCCCGAACTGAGAGCGCGCGAACAAACGCACACACGCGCACGCACTCACGCAAGAGCCGCTAATAACGACCGAAAAAAGCTTTTCGAAATTTCCGCGTCACCCGTTATGGGGCTAAATTTATGGTTCGGGCGATCGCTTATCGATTCCAAATCCACCTTTTGGATCATAAATAGCAATTCGGGGAGGTGTCGGTGGGAAGCGGGAAGTCTCGCTCGGACGATGCAAATCTCTCTCGGCGTGGAAGAAGCCCCATCTGGATTCCCTCCACCTCCATGCCTCCCCCCCTCGTCCTTTCCCCCCTCGTCCTTTCCCTCCCCCCACCCTTGCGAACACCCACTCGCTCGGGTGGCAGTGGATTCCAAGACATGCGGGATCGGATTACGAGAAGGAGAGGTTTTGATGACCCTTGTTCGTTGAGTATTAGCGGGCGGGGACTGCCTTCCTGCGAAATAGAGACAGCAATCGGGAGGAAAACAAAGATCTATTCCCGGTAGGCAATGCATGGGCAGGAATACTTGCTCAGCGCCGATTATCTAGATTGCTGGGTCATTACGTAAAATCCAAAGGTCATTGAATCATTAGTTCTCCATCAAATGAGTGGTAATTGCAGTCTTCCATCTTTCACATTTGTGAGTGAATTCGCTTATCTTCCTTTGCTCGCATGATTCTCTCGTTCATTAACTTTTTTCCCGGTCTTTTTTTCTGATATTTTCTCTATAAGATGCCGTTTTTCCTTCCTCTAGTACAGTGTGTCTCATTCGATGGTTCACGAAAATTAAAATAGATTCAAATAACGATGCAATGATTATCAATGCTGAAATGAAAACTCTTTATCGTATACGTAAATCCGATTACAGTTTGGTTTTTCGTGGAGTATGTTAATATTCAAGTATAGTAAAAATAAGGAAATGTATTTCTTCATCAATGCATAGAAATATAGTAAATTCTCCTTAGTTATGTTAGGTCCGATTTACTCCTCTTAAGTTAAGATTTTGATGTTACCAAAAAGGATTGTAGTGTGTCCCGGTCAATCGTGTACTAGGAAAGGCCCTTAAAAACTTCCTATGCCCTTCCATCTGTTTTGTTGATGGGCATAGGTAAATGTATATTTTTATGTTCATGTGGGAGCAAATGTATTCCCCCCACAATAGTTACATACATATTTGAATTGGTGTCAAAACCTGTTTTTTCTTTTCCATAACATGAGCCACAATTCAATCTCCTAACGTTTTCTTCCCTTCTTGAAAGCGGTAGGGCTTCATTCTGGAAAATGTTTGTTCAGCTCCTTTTCAGCAATTGTAAGCATCTATTAGATTCGTTAGTTTAATCTGTTTGGTCTCCGTTCTATTTGCAACTGTTTCTGATCGTATCGACTCACTTCAGTTATGCTTTCATAGAATTATATCTCGTCAGCAATGAAATATCGGTAGGACTTTAAAGATTTGTTAAATGAAAGCATTCATCTTTTTCTAAATGTGCACAAGTAGAGATGGTGTGGGGAAGGAAACCAGTCTATAGTTGTCATTGAGACTTGAATTAATTTTCAGTATTTTAATGGATGTGACGTCTGACGTCGTCTCGATAAGTACTTAATGTCTAATTCTAAGGCATCCCAGATATGAAATTAGGTACACGTCGGACTAGCCAAGTTGGCAGGATTTGTTTCAAGTGATAGGTAATTTTTGCTGCCATATAAGGAGCGCTTAACAAATTATCATTTTTAAGAATAATTCGTTTCAACAATCGAAAAAGGCATCTTAATCATATTATTGCAACTAACATTGTAGGTTGACCGTTTGGATATTTTCAACTGTTGTAATGAATTAAAAAGCTCATTAGTGTAGTTATGCCCAAAAGTATTTGTAAAAGGAACGCGAAGATATTTCATAAGGATGAGTGATTCAAAATACTTTGCCACTTCAAATATGTAATTGCATCACATAAAAAATCAACTATTTTCCTTACAGCTTTTTCCTCAATAGGAAATATAATTTTACTGTTTGAGACTTTATACTCGACTCCGAATTAATAAGAGCCAACAGTTATGACTGAATATTCCTTGATGAAAGCAAAAATTAAGTGAAAAAATTCAGGTAAACTTGAATCTGAGTGTTAAATTTGAATAACGACTCCCAGAAGCACCCAATGCTTGCATTAGTTATGGCCGAAACTGAATCAGCATGCGAATATTTCTCTGAATCGCAATTTCTATTTTATCTCCACTTCAACAAATAAAAGCACTGGCCTTTTCAGCGCGACTAATTACTACAGGTCACGCAGTCACGTCTACTCTGAACTCTAGAGAAATGGCATTTGCCCAGGAGAAAGTTTAAATTGGAATGGATGGACGTGATTTTTATTGATTAAGATGTCTACTTCCATCTTTGATTATGGATTTGATGGCTTTTATGACGGGACCATTTATAAATATGGGTGCGCAATTTAGCACAATGACCTAAATGGTTCCGGGCGATCCCTTTTACTTTGTCGCGTCCCCTTTTTACGACTAGATGGCGAAAGCAGAAGGCACTGAGATTATTCTTCAGTAGAATCTCACAGTGTAATTATGCTAGTAATTAAACCCCATCTTAGAGTAGGGCTCAGTTATCGGATTCCGACTATTAGACAACGACTCTTGTCCAATTGAAAGGCTAACAGAAGAAAAATAGTCCTTTCAAGTGATCCGAAATTTTAGAAAACTCCATTTGTCTGAGTGCTTAGCGTGAATTCTCCCTTGTTTAGTCATTGTAAGAATCATAACGCGTTCACAATTGGTGGAATTGGTGCAAAAGTCAGCTCAATACTTACTCGTCTTATATGAATGAGTTTGACTTTCTCGTAGGTTGTTTGGAATCCGCGTATACTTTCACATTCGACTATGGCACTGCGACGAAACCCAATCGCTCAACCATGGCATCGAAAGGTTCAAAAATCGAATGAAGCTGCCATTGACAACCAGCAATGAGAGAAAATGATATCATTCGGAAAATTGATGCATCGAATTCGTTTATACAAAACTAAAATTCTAATTACTATGGGGTTTTCGACTTTTTTTTCAAAAAGTCGACGACCGAATAATGCCCGTCTCACCCACTCCTTTGGTAAGAAGATTTAGCTACCCTCGCCAGAAACACGATCTCAAGATCTTTTTACCCGCACACCTCCATCGGACACGCCAAAAGTGTAAACGGCTGCGTAACTGGGGAAGTAGACTTGGATAAAAATAGACGAGGTCCAAAAGGAATCTCTAATTAACTTAAACCTTCTGGTTTTAGGCTAAATAATAACCGAGGCAGGTAACTCCCGTTGATTGACTTTATAACTGAGGTAGTTGCCTTAAAGTAGATTGCGATGATTTCCTCGGTAAAGAAGCGAACGAAAGAGATTCAAAAGTTACCTCACCCGCAGTTTTGACTCCAACGCAGCCATTTGCGCGGAAGCCGTTAAAAGTGAAACCACCTCCACCGTCAAGTCTTTCAAATATTAAAAGAAAATCATCACTTATGAGCTCTCTTGTAAGGGACCCCGCGCAGGAACGATTTCGGGAGTACGAAACACTGAAATTCTCTCTATCTTATTGGGATGAGTAGAAAAGGGCGCGTACTTGGTATGCACCTATTTACACAGGCTACACACTAAGAGCTGCGAAACGGGGCATTAGTCTCTCTCGGGACTCTCTCGGAAAAAAATACGTTCGACGTTGCTCAACTCAACCCCTCCACATTTTCAAGCAAAATTGTTGCCCTCGTCGTGGTTTGGCATCTTGCTGAAGGCAATAAACCCATTACGAAGATTTATTCCGCAAATCCGAATACATTAATGTCCGATGAAATTCAAATAGCACCACGTGTTGAAAGTGGTGTTGGAAAATTTTGTCCTTGTCACCGGGATGGCAATTAATGAGGAGGAGGTCCCACGCATGGAAGTGCGTGGACGTAACTTTAAGTAGAATGTATCCTTTCGCGGAGACGGAGACGAGGAAAGCTTTAGATCCCGATTAGTTGTCATTGCTTTGGCCACTCACGATAACCTATTTAAAGCGTGACGGATGACCACGAACGCGGGGACGTATTCATCTCTTTCATCGCCGAGAGGGTCGTCGTCGATTCCGCCTGGAGAGTTATTCGTCACGTGGACGTGCCTACGATCCGGCGAAATGAAGAATGAGTGAGTTGAAATGTACACGGGCAGACTATACAGCTCGCGCCGAGGAATGTCCAGTGATAATAATATTGTCTCCGTTGAACGTTCGTTCGATTCGGAGTTTCATTTGGGGATATCCCCTCCAAAACCCTTTAAATACTCTTCCCAAGTTTTTTCAAGGTGAGTGAGCAAACCCGATACACAGGGCAGATTTTTGTTTTTTATCTATTTATTTTAGTACCCTGCAAGCCACCGCTAGGGTGTGCGGCAGGGGGTGAACACACACTAGACTAATTTTGACACGGATATGACCCTACCGCAGTCGGACAATGTCATTCAACCCCCTTAACGTCTGTAGAAAAAATGACATCTTAAATCTGTTCTGCATTTAATCTCTCTAATCAGAGATCTCAGATTAGTATTTTAACGTTCTCTCGCAACGATAAAGTGGGTGAAGTTTGTTTCTCGTGACCAAAACTTATATTGACGGACCAATTATTAAACCAACACAATATCGAGCCAAATGCGAATTTTCGTGTATGCAATGAGATTTCAGGGAATAAATTTCGTTTTGTACTTTTTCGTATCAAAGATACGACATTTTTATTCAACGTGGCACCCTGCAAGCCATCTCACGGGTGTGTGGCAGATGGTGAATCAAACGGTGTGCATCAAAAATATAGTTCTCCTAAATTTTTGCTACCATATATAAGTGCAAAATCATTAAAATAAGGTAGATCATGATAAATATAGGTACGTGGACTAGAGTACATATGTGAGATAAACTTCTCTACGCATACCAAAGGAACTGTAAAAAAATGGACAGTAATTAACCCTCGATATACAGGCGCCTGTTCGCTTCCTAATGTAATAAGTCCCCACAATCCCGACCAAAATTTTAAGCTAGGTAGGGATCATGAATAGCAAGTGTACTTCTTCCGCTATTCTAGTTTTTCATCCACTTTCTTTGATATTGGATATATTAAAGTACCATATTAGTTTTAACAATTCTGTTGAATAAATGTGGCCGTTCTATTCTTGAGAAATAAAAGATATCTTATAGCACTACATATCCCATCACTCGTTTTTAACTATTCCTTTTTCTTTAACACTTAAGAAAATATAATAACATACTGACGACCTTATAAATACACAGGTAATCAATCTTTATATTTAATATATTTATATTTATTTTTATCTAATAATTTTTGCGTACTGAGAAGTTTAAGAAGGCATAATAGAAGGATGTCTCTTTATCGATGATGTTTAAAATGTATCATTAGTGCTATCGTTCTACGCTAAAAGAAATCATGTCAATAATACATTTAAGAGATTAAGTGTAGGACAGATAGATTTAAGATGCCATTTTTCCCATGAACGATAAGGGATCAAAATAACATTTAACTGCGCCAGGAGGAAAAGGCGTTTTGGGTCAAGTGTAGTCTTGTGTGTAATCATCCCTTCTACTCAACCAAGTAGTGGATTGCAGAGTGCTATTGTGTTTGTCCGAAATTGAGTCAAAACTCCCGATGGCAGATCCAAATATAGCTTAGTATTAGAGCAGTGGGAATTTCGGTCATAGAAAAAAATGTTTACAGTCCAATTCATGTGTCAACGTGTTTTTCCTAATTACTTTAGATGAACTCTATTATGATCCTCTTATGTGCCTAATACACTATTCATTTTAGAGTAAGTAAACTAGCGGCGAGAAAGTCTTCAACTTAATTATATGGATTATAATGAGTTATGGACATCTCTGGTACTTTTTCAAACTGATTAAAGCTATTTTAATTTATAATCAATATTAAACGCACACCGTGTAACATAAAACCGTACTATTTCATGCAATATAACGTAACAAAATATCATGCATTTATTTAATCGTATTCCTGTTACTTAGAAGCGACGATAACACTTCAAATGACACGAATGAATAGGATACAATATAATAGGAAATAATATAAAACGGAAATATAGAAGCATATAATAGACAACATTAGTTGATAGGAATTTTTCCCCTCCACCTATTTGTATTTTTTTGCCATTTATAGAGTAAATATTAGATAAGAATTAATAATAAAATAAAAATAGAATGCAATTTTTATGGACGCATTAATAATGAGTTATGAAGATTCTATAAGGCAAAAGAATTTTCCAGGAATGTATTGCATTACTTTATCACTACGAAATTCCAAACGAAACGTTTCTCCGTTGATATGTGCAATGAGTACATGGCATTTGGAATGAATGTGAAATCAATAACATTTTTCCGCTTACTATTACCAGTTTCAATACAACATGTGCCACTTTACATCGTAGCGTCCGGGGAATAAATGTTAAATTATGATTGAATCTCATGGAATAACTATAAATTATACATCTTTCCGATAATCTTTAATCAAATATGATCTAATACCATTTGCTATTTCGTTTATTTATTCTTTATTTATTCTATTTGTACGCTGAAAATACCGATATCGCGATTATTTCGCTTGCTTGATGACATGTAAACACATTAATGTACGAACGTAATTAAAGTTGGCGCCCAATAATACGTGAAAATAGATAAATGATGGATGTTTTCTGTGGTATTTCATGAACACGCAATTGTTTTTCCTCCCTTCAAAATTAATTTCCACTCTTAGGATAAATCAGAGCCTCTTCGACTGAATGTTACGTCACATGTTTCTTTAAACCCCTTTCCATTTCCCTCGGGTAACCGTTGTTATTGTGTCACAGGGAATTCCAATTCGATGTTTAGGAAGAACTCACTCGCTGGAATGTTTTTGGTGACAGTGTTGATTAGAAAGTTTTTCTCCAAGTGGAGTGCTTTAATGTGAATAGCTGTTTAACGGATGTGTTATTTCGTTGGTCCAATTTTCTTCCAACTGAAAAGACACCATTGCTGATGAATGTTGACTCATGAATGTTTTTTGATGGCTCCATTATATTCTGAAAGGAATAAAAAGAGGCTTCCTATGCATATATGAAATTAAAAAACGGAAGAGAAAATATTCCTGGATACAGTTCGCATCTTAATGGGAATGAAGTCTGTAATTAATAATGTTTTATGCGAATATGGAGAGAAGATAATACAAAAGGAAGAAATGAAATGTTGCTCCCCAAAACGATGTAAGTAAAGGTCGCATGCGATGAATTTGAATTGGGGCAATCTTCCATGCATTTACGCAGGGTATTTGACATAAATTATTAACAGCAGTAATGAATTTAAGAACATGATTATGCCAGAGGGATAAGAATCCACAAAAGAGACATGAAGTATGACCGGAACAGTAACAACAAGCTGCAGGGAGAGATTAGGGAAGATTTTGTTGTCAAGCGGATATTTATTGCGACGTGAAACTTTCATTATCATTATTGTTATGAAATTTGCTGAGCATAGAATGAAGGACTTGAAGATCTATTTATTAGTATTAACGGAGAAAATTAACCTTTTAAGGAAGGAATGAATACAAATGGATGAGTCATAAACTGGCTGATGAGATAGATTAATAGAAAACATGCAGTTGAAAGATGAGAAAGAAACTATAGTTGAGGTATGAGTAGTTTAGATAGGGGGTAACTTCAAAAAATAGGGTGGGAGACCCTTCAAAAAGAAAGGTAAAAAGCTAGATGAAATATTTGAGTAAGATTAGGACTCCTTTAGGCACTTATGACATCAACGGAATTATTTGGCTCCCAGCTATGACTTAATTGTTTTTATTAACATACACTGACCATTAATTAACTGGGCTTTGGCACGGAAAGACTACAACAATCCTAAAAGGTAAACCTTAATTAATCTTCCCTCAGCCAATGTCGAGTATATTGTATCCCCAGGCTCACGTATTACGCATACCGAAGACCCTCCATGGTCGCTGACTTTCACCAGCCAGGAAAAATCTATCCTATGAAACCTGAGATAGTTTCTAGATTTTACCATACGCAAAAACCTATCCTTAGCCACCCACAGCGCTATGAGTCACTACAAAAATACTATCTAAAAATATTAATTATTATAAAATGCGACACTTCCATGAAAATATTTTTTTTCATTTTATCTTTAACTTCATAATGGCCCTCCACTCACAAGGCCGTAACCTTATGCAGTCTTCCTTTGGTGTCCCCCACAAATCACAAGCTCCCGACGTAACGCGCAGTTTGAGATCATGCCTCAGATGAGTTCATTCCTTACACGCACCTGCTGTAGAGCCCTGTACCGCTCCCCTGACATGGGCTATTCCACACCCCGACCTTGACCCCTGTGCACCGATTTTCCACTAGAGCGCCCCTTTGGCTCATCCTGCCCTTTTACCACTTCGCCCATCCAGATCCACCTCCATCCATCCTCTCTGCTGTCTCCCCTTTTTCCGCGGTACCCCAGCACAACGGAAGAACCTTACCATCCCTATCTTCTCGAGTGCTCAGTGGGAAGACATCTCCAGTCATTCCGAGGAGTCGAGCCCTCTTAAGTATGACCACATAATAAATATCTGATGCACTTCGTCCGCATGATTATGCTACAAGATTTTTTTTGACACGACGACTGCGATAACATGAGCATCTGCGGAAAATATTTTACTCGTTCAACCCTTATTTGGTACTAAATAGATATGACAAATGGAGATTTTCTTGAGAGGCGAGTCTTTGGAAAAACGCTTGAAATTTCGGGCGAAAAAGCGATTTTTGAGTCGCTGTCCCCGACGTCGGAAACTTGGATTGCAAGTATGCGACAACTCAACGGTGATGAATTTGGAACCGTAAAATTAGTAACGATGACTTTAGAGATTTGTACATCATGGTTGCCACAAATATTGCAAGCAGGATATACTCAGCTATGATTTAATTATGAAATGATCGACTAGATACAAATCATAATATTAATAAAATAGTCTTATGAAGGTTTCAGGAACTAGTGATTATTTCTCGAGGATCTCGTTTGGTGCCGTGACTTGTGTGCAGGCTTCCCACCCAAAAGGTCTGGTTTCGAGTCCTGATGACGGCAAAATTTTCCCGTAGCATCCCGCACCCTACTTGGGGGAAATTCAAGTACAGTACACCGTCCGCTGGATGGGACATTAAATTGTATGACTCCTTGGTACCTTATGCGAGGAGTTTTCTAATTCCACTCACTCCACCCTTCGCCCTCCGAAAATCCAACCTCTACCGAATTACCCACTTATCCAAAGTAAAGAAAATTAACTTAGTTGTTGATAGCCACCCCTACAGACAAGTACAATAATGAATATTGCTTCCTTCTTTAGAACTATAAATGTTGTGTGGGGTTTACCGTTCATGTGATCTCGCACAATAACATAGGACCCGAAATCACCATCCGAGTTGATCGGTTTGGTCGCTCATAAAGCATAAGGAACAATCGACGAAAGGGGACGTTTAGTGACACCTTGAATATCATTTAATATTCCTTGAAAGATAGGAAACTTAGCGCGTCTTCGGCAATATATTTTTCAAGAACAGATCTATAGTTATTCTGGCTGTAAGACGCATAGCGTGCTTGCCTTTAATCCACAACACACCAGGGTGTGGGACGAAATATCACTTAACAATCATGTCAAACCATACGTAATAAATTTGAGCCATCCAAGGCCAATCTACCCGACAAGTCATTACAAGGAATTCCTCAAAAATACTACTGGAATGCTTCAGGGAGATTAATGTAATTTTGAAAGTGTGTTTTAACAGTCAAATTTACTTATTTTTTAAAAGTAGGAAATCTAATTCCATAAGGAATGAGATAGACATTTGTCAGTCAGGAAGAAGGATAAAAAGGATTGTCATTTACTGAAAATGCAAGGATAATGCAAATAAATATTAAAAAAGAGTAAACAGCGGGAAGGGCTTCTGCAAAGAGCAAAATCTACCAGCAACCTCGGAATTAAGGAGCGCACAACCAAGATGACTTACTGATGAAGTTTAATTCTCCATGAACAAAACCCTAGTTCGGTAGAATCAAAACTGGTGATAACATTGTAATTAGTAAAAATGTGACTGTGTGAAAGAGAATAATGTTAATCAAATGAAAAAATAGAGCAATTATCGAAGCTCTATTAAGAGCAGTCCGCAAAGTGTGTGCTATTTAATCAGGCGGCTGCGAAGGCGCCTGACCCCAGTGGGGCGGCCATTGAGTGATGGTGTCACGTTGAAAACGCTATTGAAGAAGGCAACGGCAATCCACCTCAGTTATCCAGCCCAAAAATGCCATGATGTAAAATAGAGAGTCCTGGCAACTACTGGACTCGGCCCAATCGGCAATGTGTCGTACCAGGAATAAGGCAGGAGGGTAAGGCTTCCGCGGTTGTCATCTCACGAAATCCTTTGAAACCAAAACGGTCAGCAGCATAAAAAAACTCAGGAAAAGACTGAATTAATTATAAAAGGAACTTAGAATATTAAAGAGGTGAAATAGAAAAATAGCAGGGATTACTAGAGTGATCATCCTCAGCTACGTCATATTCTCTTTATATGCCTGACCATACTGGCTTAAGTTCTTTACCATACAGTTCCTCTATTTATTCCTTCAACCTCTCTTGGATATTTTCTGGTTCAACTAAAATTCTCCCGATTTATCTCTGATTTTCCACAGTGTTTTAACCTTCTAGTATAGCGCACCAATTTGACCCTTCCTCAGCAAACTTTTCATATCCTCGTACTGCGTCTTCCATTGCACTTTTTTATTCTATTTGTTACCATCTCAATATATTATTTAACTCTTTGTACTTACTTCTCCCTAACTCTGTGTTTACATACTTTCATATCCTTCTCTCATTTATCTATCTAATAATTTCATCCATGATCCATGGTTTTCTATCGTTCGACAAGTATACGACGGGTAGGTATGATATTTTTAGCACCGTCTGAGGTCACTCCGAGGATTGCTTGAGAGGAGAATATTAAAGAGGATTAAGCTCGCCATACTTTCTCTCCCTGTTCGACCTAAAATATCACTGATATACTAGGCTTGCATTTTTTTCTAATCGATCCACCTACAAAAGTGCTGTGATTTTCTTATGGAACGATCGAGTAGCATCTAATTCATAATAAGCTAATTTTTAAACTTCAATAAAAAAAAACTAATGCTCCCGCCGAATCAAATATATTAGCAGATTCTTGTTTCCGGATTGACAACGCAAGGAGTGTATAAAAAAACTTCATTGCAAAATTATAAATTCCACCATTTAAAAACATTTATGCGTGATTTATGTTTCAGCATTCTAGGTTAATTTCAGTTGGACCAGAAGCGATTATTCATTAATTCTTTCTTCTTTATCTTTCTGTTCCTATATCTGTACATAGATATCTGACAATAAAAAATAAATGGGTATTTTAATATCGCTTAAATTATTAAATGAAATCCAAAGAACGCTGGAAAGGTGAATGTAAAGCAATTGGAATGGCATAGGAATGCTGAAGACTTTGATAGAGTGGAGGATGTTAGATGAGCGAGATAGGGGTATGAAAATCACCGGGTTGTTGGACGGAATGAAGGAAAATACAGAATGTATCCGTCTATGATGATCTTTATTTGAATGGGAGGGGATATCAGGTTTTTTCCAGTTAGGCGTGGCTAAGAAATGGATTGTTAATAGTAGGAGTGGGAGTGTATAGTTTGTGTTACCTAGCTACCTTTAAACGGAAGAGTATAAAATAAAAAAATATGAATATGAAATAATTTTACACTCAATAAATATTTCAGCACGAATCATCCATGGTGACGGCATTCTGTATGCAATCCGGCGTGTGATTCGCTATCTCTCCATGTAATCCCTCGAATTAAAACACGTATATTTTTCTGCATGACCTTTCTCACATTGCACTGAAAAGAGGATAGAAAAATTTCATTTCACCAGGGTATTGGGGAAATTATCTAGGACTACTACTACATTATAGCACGGAGGGTAACCCTCTCTCACTTGAACCAAAATGTTGTGGGTCCACCTATGCAGTTTTTTAGATGACTTTAAGGTAATACACATTCTATATTGGCCTAATAGTACATTTTCACATTAGTTAATTCATATTAACGTATCAAGATGGGCATTAATGCAGGCAATGCCGGGCTTAATAAGAAAGTCATTATCTTCATGAATCTGCCTCCTCAGGCTGAAAAACTTAGGTCTTATACAGATAAGAAAATATTAGCTAAAAACCTTCAGTTATCCTTAAAACATCATTCACAAATGAGAACTTAAAATTTAATGCTAGAATTTATGCTAATCAAGAAAAATAATTAACACATCAAAGGAATGATATGGATGTATCCAATATGCAGCGGAAGCAAAATGGTATATTGGATAGATGAAAAAATGATTTATTACGCCACTCAATTATTATGCAATTTTATCAAATGCATATCAAATATATACTTAAACAAAATAAAACCCAGCGTGTTACGAGAAAACCGCCTTAATTTTTAAATTTTGAATATTCAGGTTTCTTGAACTAATGTGTGCGTTAGAGGAGATGGGAACTGGTTAACCATTACGTGGATCACCGTCGCACGTTGAATTCTTGCCCAATATGAGCTGCAGGGTGGCGGGGAGCAATACTCGCTGAATGTGAATGGTGTGGAACGATGAGAGGGAAGAATAAATTGAGGGTTGGGAGACGTGTGAAGTGAGTGAGGGGGGGGGAAGGAAGAATGCCGAAAGAGATGCTTTGGGGGAGCAGGGCGGTTGGGATAAATCGCGGGGACATCGGGAAAGAGCGGAAGAAAATGTGAAAGGCATGCTGTCAGCGACGACCTGGGGAAGTTTTTCGGCCGTCAAGTGATTGTCGTATCCTTGGATGTTTGCTGTTTGCCGACAAATGCACCAGGGTCGAATATCCTCTGGCTTCATACTGAATATGGGATAATACCTTTGGGATAAATGCTGGTTTTGCGAAGAGATCTTTTCCCTTGCTTATTTAAAACAAAAAGCGATAATAAATTTTATTTTTTTTTACCTTTTAAAAGTCCTGCTTCATGAAATTGCGTTGGGTATTTCGTCAGGGACCACAATTTCACCAATTCATATGCATTGGTTGATATTAAAATACCCGTGCCTAGGAAATTTAATTATTTTCATCCCACCATGCTATTTGAACCAGACATTTTCGAATGGTCTTTTTTCTATCCTATGTCAAGAGATAACCCTTGAAGTTTCCATGCAACGTTTACCTGCATTGCTGCTTTTTCCAGAGGCCAGGAGCTGAGAAACACCCAAACCTTTACACACTATTACTAAAAATGCCATCACCTTGCAGATAATAGGTTACTACTTGAGCACCTAAAGTTTAAAGCTCGACTTCAATTCATTCACCTACAATTGCACAAGAAATGCGTGTGAAGTTCATTTTTGAACCTTGCAGCTTTTACGTTATTTATTCTGCAGAATTCAATTGAAACAACGGTCACATGAGCTCGATAAAAGTATCGCAAGCCAAAATAGAATAAACTTCCTTATTTTAATCATTATCATCATAACCCCTCATCGTATTCTTTTGATATTCTAATTTTCGAGATCTTTTACGATATATTCCAAAAATTCACTCTGAAATACAGACATGGTGAAGCATTACTTCTGAGATGTTTTTTTCTATGCAAGAGAGCGAAAAAGATTTAGTATTTCACTACTTTCCCTATATTAACGATTCTTAAAAATGTTACGTGATGATCTCCCATGCAACCCAAATTGACACTCTGCATGTATGTATATTCCTTTGCAGTTGACTGAAAAAGAACATTTCTGAAGTTGTCTAGTTTAAAAATAGTAAGTTTCTACCTTAACACTTCTCCTGATTAGCAGGAATAATTGGTACTGTTTGTATGTTTCTCTGCCTGCTTAATCAAGATCTTTTTAAGTTATCGCTAGCACATCTCCAAAAAATTAATATTTGTCCAAAATTGTATATTCCGGAGGGGTTATGTTTACTTTGATGCACCCGTTTGTTTCTGAACTAGAAAATTTTAATGCAAAAATAAATTTGGAGTACACAGAAAACACTAAAAAATTATCAGGATGTGTGAACATCGTTCCGTTGAGCTATTTTTGACTTCCTCCCAAATGTTGTGTTGCCCTGAGAATGAAGCTAAGTGCAAAACATGTTGATTTACCCACAAATAAGTTTCCTACTGTGTAATCCTGCACATGATTTTCTTTGGCACCGTACAGTTTGTTCGATTTCGTTTAAAATATTAATTCCAGTGCAAATTTGTATCCTGGAAAGTCTCCTGCCTCAGGGAATTAGTTCAAGAAGTGAGGAGGAAAACGAGAATAGGATGCAATGAAACCGACGAGATATGAGCACGTGGGCTGCCGTGACAAGCTATGCTGTGTCATGGGCGGCGTTTCAAAGAGAGAGGGAGGGGAATAAAAATGAAACGCACCCTCCCGGACTTGAACTGCACGTGAGCATTCTGCCGGGTTAGGTCCATTTCACATAGCCCCTCCTACGGCTGCTCATAATTTCTGTACACAAACACAGATATATATATATATGCACTTCCTTCTACATAGGTGAATGCATTACCCCCTTATCCATCCGAATGAATAATCACCGGTACTCCTGTAATTCTGCCTCACTCTCTTCTCTTCCTATCCCTTCACACGCCAATTCCCACAACCTTTCATTCGACCAGTGTTTTTCCCTCAGCATCCTAGAATCCCTACCTGATTCAGCTACCAACATAGAGGTGAGAAC